>NW_006800147.1:854022-976653 GCF_000485575.1 Poecilia formosa
ATGGAAATCAAATAAATTTGATTTCCATTGATGATTTTTGTGTGATTTTGTTGTCAGCACATTCAACTTTGTACAGAACAAAGTATTCAATGAGAATATTTCATTCATTCAGATCTAGGATGTTATTTGAGTGTTTCCTTTATTTTTTTGAGCAGTGTATATATATGTTTTTAAAATAAAAAGGCAAAAACGCTTAAAAGCAGTACAGATATTTTTGATTCATTCATTATTCTGAACAAATTTAGTAAAAGACACAGAGATTTTTTTTCAGCCGTCCTTCAACAAAGCTTAAATGGAAAATATGTGTGAACCCGTCTGGAAAATCCTCCTCAGCTCTTTCAATTCCAGGAAGTCCCACCCTCACTGCACCATCCGTCTCCCTCGCTCAAGCCAATTAGCTTGCAGAGGTATAAAGTGTGAGAGTGAGCCGTGTGTCTGTTTTCCACATCGCAGATAACAATCGAGTGTCTGTGTCATGCACTTTTACTGTGACCTCGATGTTGGGCCTTGTCTATTGTGTGGCAGGTGTGCACTTCTCCTGCTAACTGAAGCGACTCAGACTGATTTTGATCTCAAACCTGCATTCACGGCCACTTAAGCCCCAACATCTCTGGCCTTTTTCCGCTCTATGTGAGACTTTCTAAGGCTTTACTCAGAGCTGAGTAACTTTCTAAAGGAAGTCTATTGTCTGTACACGGAGTTGGATAGGAACTAGTTACATTTACTCAGTTATACTTACTTAATTACCTTTTATTTTGTTTTTTTTTTAATGTCTGTTTAGGGGTATATTTGCTACATTGTACTTTTTACTTTTACTTGAGTAACTTTATTATGAAGTATTTTTATTCTTACTTGAGTAAAATTTCTGTATTTTCTACCCACTGAATGAAAAACAAACATGTTTTAACCAAACATCCATCAGACACAGACACACACCTGCAATTTTGGTTAGTTTCACACATTTTTTTAGTGAAAAAAACTGATTTGGAGACATCTTTGTTTTGCCTGATTTTATTTTTTGTTACTTGTAACAAAAATACCAAAATTACCACCAAACTTTATATTTTGGTCCACCTCATTTTGTAATTTTTAAATATTAAATGATTGATAATTTGATCCGTTACTCAGTACTCGAGTAGACTTTATACCAAATGTTTTTTTACTCTTAGTTGAGTCTTGAACGACTACTTTTTACTTTTACTGGTTTTAAAAATATGTTGAAATAGTGCTTCTCTTAATTAAGTACAATTTTTGGGGACTCTACCCACCTCTGATTTTCATTTAAATTTGGAGAAATAATAATAAGCGCTTGCAAAGTATTCAGTTTGTTATATGTTATGTGCTAGAAAAATACTTTCTGTTGGTGTAAAACACAAAAACTCAGGGTTTTCTGCAGTAATGTGACAAACATAATTGATATAAATGCTTTTTAAAGCATTTTAAATGTAAACTCAGGCATTTGTGACCATAGAAACTTTTTTACCTTTTTTATTTTTAGTTCCTCTGTTCTGTATGTCCCACAGGGAAAAGGGTCCAGATTAAATCATTTCCTCTTGGATTGTGATATTTCAGAGGTTGGACTGCACTCAGTTTTTGTTTGGCACATTCAGACAGTCTCTCTGTGAAATTAAAGAATTAAATGTAACATCTGAACATAGAAAGAAAAATATCAAAGCTCTTATCTAAGAAAGTATAGATATAGTATATTTCTCAATGCTTAAAATGTCTAAAAAAAAACTAAAGTTATGAATCATTTTCAGTTTATCAGTTTATTTTCCCAAAACATTGTAACCAAAAGAGCTGTCTGCAAAACAAGGACACTTAGTTGAATAAAAACCTTTAAATATATGAGAATCAAACACCGTTTTTAAACCCTAAACAGGATTTTGGATGTTTCTCCCAGAATAGTTATCACTGAATTATGGACCTGAATGTATTAATGTACAAATTAATAGCTGTAGAGCGAAAGCGAAAACTGAATAATTGATGGTTCTGATCAGGTTCTCATACAGAGAATATTTTAATTTATATGTTTTTTTCTGGTGCTTGCGTTTCCTCTCATGCTGCCCTGGGCTACCGCCTATCTTATAAAACCCCACTGGGTTCTGTGATTCCACAAAAAATAATTACTTAAAGCAATAAAAAAAGGGAATTTTATTATTGAAAAAAATACAACTGTCCAGCTCTATTAATATACAAAAACATGTTATTTTATTGTAAAATTAAACAATCACAGCTTTGTTTTATTTTCATGTTGAAGAAAAGCATCAAACTTGTACAAAAAGGGCAAAAATATTCTTTCCTATCGAGTCATTTTTAAAAAATAGGAGCAAAAATAATGAGCCCTCCTTAAAAAATAAAGCTCATACATTGGAGGATTAAAATGTAGTGAAACAGGAAAATTTGTCTCTTAACAAAATTAAATTCAATGCATGAATTTCATTAAAATAAATAAAAGAACATTTACAAATAATTACTTCCTTTTTCTTATAAATATGTTTGTTACTAAGAGTCACCCTGATGGGGCCGTTTCTTCAAACTTAGTAACAAAAATGTTTTTATTTTATAGAGCAAATAGAGTAAAATCTTTACAGCTGAGAATGTAAATAATAGAAAAACTGAGCTGCTGCATATTAGTTTGTGTTTGGTAAACAGTAGTCCTTCATTGAACTTTAAAGTTGCTGACAAATTAGTTTTTTTTAAATTAAGCACAAAACAACATGGTGTCAAAGTATTTAAACACAGCCAAAAACATGTATATTTCAGCAGAGCACGATCTGAGTTAAATTATTAAAAAATAAAAATATTTATTTCTAATAGCCTACTACTTTATCATATATGACCAGGATTGTAAAAGAGTGCGCCGTCTTTTCATTTTGGGTTTTTAATGGATAAATTAGATTGTTAAAGATAAAGCTGCAGTAAAAAAAAAACATTTACAGTTCGCTGTGACATCAATTCATTAAGATGACATATTTTCTTTGGTCAGTTTTCAGTCTGCCATCCTTCATTCTTCCAATTAACATCAAATTACATAATAAAGAATGATTGTTGTAATTAGGAGTGCTGAAAACATTTACTGTTAATATCTGCTCAAACACTATGAGAAACAGTTTTAAAGCAAATGATCTCAGACATTTTATAACTACCTGTAGCTCAGCTAGCTGCGCTGCACTGCTAATGCTAGCTGGTACATAAACAGGAATAAGTAACGTATCTTGATGTTTTTATCCATCTTTATTACAGAGTTTACAACATTTGTATTAGCTTCAACTAGAACAA
This sequence comes from Poecilia formosa, assembly GCF_000485575.1. NCBI lineage: Eukaryota > Metazoa > Chordata > Actinopteri > Cyprinodontiformes > Poeciliidae > Poecilia > Poecilia formosa. Next base: position 857,305 of record NW_006800147.1, read on the forward strand.
CATCTTCTTTGCTGCTGAGTTTCTGTCTGAATAGCTATATTTTTAAGCTAATGCTAAAGCGTTATTGTTAGCTGGATTTCTCTTGAAATTAAAATCAGATTTCCCTGTAGCTACAGCCAACTACATCCATGTTTCAAACTTGTAGCTGTTGATTTGAAGTTAAAGGAGCTCAAGGTAGGTTAGCTTCTTCTTCATTTATGTGATGCAGTAGCGCCGCTACCAGCTAACCAGGCATGATGCCACCACCACCATGACTGATGTTTCATAGTGGTGTTTGAAAACCTCATAGGACTTTTCTAATTGTTCTTTTTATTATCTATTCATTTGATTAGGACAGTGCACATTAATTAACTTTACCTCGATTTACAGCAATTTAAATATGCAGGAATTAGCACAGCAGCTAAATTTCATCCTTTGAAATGTAGTGGCTGTAATTACAAAAAAAAAACTGATTAAAAACAGTAAAACACAAATGCATAATATTATTGTGATAAAAAAAATCTGTGTTTTGAATCAAACTGTAATCTGACATATTTGCTATCACAGATTTCTGTGCAGAGAAACTAACCTGTATATTAGAAATTCATAAAAAGTGTGTGATAACGATACACACTGAGACTGAGGTATCCAAATATTAGTGAGAGGTACATTACTGTGTTTCAATCTGTTAAAAATACAAAGTTAATATGGCATTAACTTAAAGGAGACCTATTATACAAAATTCACTTTTTGCACATTTTTATACTTCCATTTGGGTCACAACTGCTTCTAAAAACAGACATTTGTTTTGGCTGTAAGTTAATGTTAAAAAACGAGTCGTTTTAAAAACCTTACGAATGTTGAGTTACAATCGACGGGAACTGCGCCGTTACCTAGCAACCCCAACGAATCCCAGCTTGTCACCTAGCAACCCAAGCTGAGCTCAAGTTGGTCAGCTGGTTTTGCCACTATATGTGCTGTACAATGGCTGCTGGAAAAGCGTTTTTATTCCTTCATTTGGGTCTCTATTGTTTCCAAAAACAGCTCGAGCAATTAAAAAAAATTAAAAAAAAGTTTTTTGGCAATAAGTTAATATATTTTGGTGTTTGGAAAATGAGACATTGCAAAAACCTTCCTAATGTAAAGTCGCAAATTAGAAGCCACCTGCCTGTTACCTAGCAACCTCAGCGAAGCCCATGTCGTTACTTAGAAACCCAAATGGTCCAGGACATCTTGGTCAGCTGGTTTTATTGCTGTATGCGCTGTACAATGGCTGCTGAAATAAAACAAGTGTTTTGTTAACGAGTTACTATCCAGAAACCACTTGTTGCCTTTTTGTTGGTTATGCACGAGGCCACACTAATGCTTTTCAAAGCTCTACAGTTGTATAATTGCACATCTTTTTGCAGCCATCTTCACATGCGATTGTAAACATTGGGTTGGCGGATCTGACCAAACTAAAATCTCATTATCTAAGAATGATTTTAGCAAAAAAAAAAAAAATGTAGTGAACAAGTTTAGACCAATCTTAACCTGTTCATTGAAGCATAATAGGTGACCTTCCACTGTATCTCAGTGTCATGACATATTTACATTCTCGTACTCCCCATGGTCTGAGTCCTCCAGCTCAATGCCCGGCACAAGGCTGTAGTACTCAGTGGACTGAGTCAGGTAGGCCTTCTCCCTGTCTGCCGAGTCTTTCATCACTTCTGTCACGCTGACCGTGTCCAGCTCCGTCTTGCTGGCCCCATCGGGCTCCTGGGGGCCCTCCCTCCCCTCTGAGGAGCCGGGAAGAGACTCTGCTGAGCTGAGCTTGATCTCCACCTCCTCGTAGATGTCCCTGGTGCTGCCCAGGAGACCCGAAGCCGGCCGGAGCAGCAGCTGGTTCTTCAGGATCCCCTCCTTCCCGCAGTCGGCAGCTCTGCTCGGCTCGGCGCCTGGATCCTGCTGCTTGGCGTGGTGTTTGCGGTTGCTGCAGCCAAAGTTGGGGGGCCTCTTTTTGGAGGAGCTGAAAGTGAGCGTTTCCTTTTTCTTCCTCTTCCTCCCACAGCACCAGCAGAGCAGCAAGGCGGAGAGGATGAGGAGAGGCAGGACGATGAAGAGCGCCGTAAGGCCGGCCAGGCGACAGACGTCGCTGATGCTTACCGACCACACAGTTCTGCCGGCGAGGTGTGGAGGAAAGAAGCACGTCAGGTTCCCCACGAGGTCCTCCAGCCGGTCCGTCCTGTTGGCCTGGCTGCCGGCCTCCAACCCTTCCAGGAACAAACAGGAGCATTCCCACTGGTTCCCATCCAGCCCCAGTTTATGAAGACTGGGAATCTGGAATAAATCACCAGGGAGAGAGCGCAGCTGGTTCCCCTGCAGGTCAAGGCTCTGGAGGCGATCAGAGTCCTGAAGGAAGCCTTTGGGAATCTCCTGGAGTTGGTTCTGACTCAGGTCCAGCTCAGTCAGACTGGGCTGGCCTGCCAGGAAGTGCTCTGGCAACTCTCTCAGTTTGTTGCCATTTAGGAAAACTCTCCGCAGTGAAGAAGCTTGCTTTCCGCTGACGTTAATAAGGCTGATGTTGCAGTTGGAGAGATCTAGAGTCTGTACGTTGGTGCCGTTGGTAAACACAGACCAGTGCACCTCACTGAAGGCAGAACCAGAGAAGTTCAAGCAGTAGGTATTAGCGGGAACCTCAGAGGGAAACTGGGACAAGATGGCAGCTGCTGGACAACTGGATCCATGAACTGGACTGGTCTTCAACAGCAAAGCCAGCATCAGGAGATCCCAGCGGAGAACCATCTCTGCAACAAAAATCACAGGGAAAATGAATTCATCAGCTCCTCCTGCAAAAACCACACCAACTATTTTGGGTCTAGTTTCTAGTGCAAATATCTTAGTACTATTGATGCTAGCTAGATGTCAGTTGAAGTTGCAGTATGTAACTTTAATTATTTGTTAAAACTGTCAGCATGTCGTGACAGTATATAATCTGTATAAAGGTTGATCTCCTCCACCTCCTCCCTGAGCTACTATTCCCATCTGAAGAAATGTAACACTCCTGCTCAAAAACAACCAATCAGAACCAGGAGGAGGATCTTAATGCTGTCAATCAATGCTGCTCAATGTGCAATGGCTGACAAACAACTTAGAGTTGCAGGAAAACCATTATTCCACAGTCAGCTGTGGCCATGCTAACTAGTGTTAGCATACATGGTGAGCCAGCTGTAGCTTAACAGAAACCAAGGAGCCAGAGTGCAAGAGTGATTGACAGCGCTAAGACCCTCCTCCTAGCTCTGAGTGGTTGTTTCTGATTGTACTTCTGCATTTAGTACTGGGAGCACTTAGAGAAGGTAAAGAGAACATTTTTTGTTTTTTTTTTAAATACTGGGCTCATTGGGAGAATTTGAGAAATAAGTATTAGGATCCAACTAGTGCAACAATAATGGATGCAAGCTGCCGTTACAATCTAAAGAAGAAGAAGAAAGCAGAGGAGCTTGATTTTTTATGTCACGACATAATTATCAATTTAGCAAATATGTAAGAACAAAAACATTTTTTTTAAAGTTACAGCTTTTACTAATTGCTAATATTACTAATTCAACTTTAATATTGTATTAGATTAAAATTAGTTCCAAAAGACTAATAACAGCCGCTTAGACCTTTTTTTCATTGTTGTAGTTTGGCCTCCACTCAACAGAGGGCGCCGCTGGTCATCCTTAAGCGGAGCCAGTTTTAAGAAAAACAAAGATGGCGGAGTGCTTGCCAAAGAAGGAAGAAACTGTCCAAACACAGTTTAGTGAGGGACGCAAAATGCTTTTTGTTCGGTTCTGTTTACAAATTTAACAGCCGTTTCTGACCAGTTCATTGACACGGAGTGACAAGTGAAGTCTGCCGTCCTGAATAAATCTCTGTTCATGTAAGTGTTACACATATTTTAATATTTCTTTATCTATTCAGAAGCCTGACAGCTTCCCGCTTTGTTATATCTCATAAATATGTCAAATCTCTTGCTACAGAGAAAACATATTTTCTCTCTTTTAAAGGAAATTGGCCGCTTATCAATCATTAGTCCATCAACAAAAATCAATCAACGTGAGATTAACTTATTAATTGATAACTTGCATCCAAACTTACTATTCTCGAACTCTGAAGTAAGTTTTCAGCAAGATATAGGAGCTCGTTTTAAATGAATTATTCCCTAATTTTGATTAAAAGGTACAAGTTTCATTCATATTATTTCACTAATAACTTGGGAAATAGTCTGCCAGTGAAAGCAATACTTTTAAAAATTAATATTAAGGAATTATTGACTTAAAACAATCTCCTATATCTTACTAAAAAGTTACTTCAGAGTTAGTTTTGTCTTATTTCAAGGGTATTAGGATATTTGCAAAAGAAACTAGACCAGAAATAAGTTATTGGTAATAATTGGTAAGTTATTGTGTTTTTGCAGTGTTTTATCCTCCTGCTTCCTCCTCCAGCCTACTTTCCTCCTGTCGTCCCGCAGACCAAGATGGCGGCTGATATGCTGGAAGACTCAGCAGCTTCTCTGAGGACTCCTGTTTGCTTTGAGGGTTGTAAAAGTTGGCATGGCGACTGGGATCACTGGGGAGCGGCTGCAGGAGAGGAAACAGATGCTCGGGTGAAGGTTTCACTGGTAGATGGGAACTATATCAACAACACAGTTAGTTCAACTGCCCTGTCTTGGCAGTTTTTACTTTTAAGATGAGAGGTTCTTAAGACACCTAAGCTTGCTTTAAATGTACAAATTCAAACTTTGTACGTCTTGTGCTTCCATTTGGGTTTCTACTGCTTCTAAAAACAGAAAAAAAAACACCCTGCTGTTTTTTGGTGTCTGGAAAATGAGCGCTTTCAAAAACCAGCAGAATGTAACATCACAAATCAGCAGGGACTGCTTTGTTACCTAGCAACCTCAGTGAAGCCCAGCCCGTCACCTAGCAACCCACCCTGAGCTCCACGGCATCAGCTGGTTTTACCGCTGTACAATGGCTGCTGGAAAAGACAGGTGTTTTGTTGTTGACTTGCCATCCAGAAATGGCTTGCTGCATTATTGTTGGTTGTGCAGAAGGCTATACTTCTGCTTTTCAAAGATATATATTGATATAATTGTGCATCTGTTTACAAACATTTTCACATCCTATTTTCACTGCCTGCATTCATGAAGCCTCTTTTTCAACTCCAACATTATTTTAGCTTGAGATACTAACTAGCTGTTCCAATAAAAACAACATCTTGTCAGTACAAAATGTGGACAGAAGTCTTAAAAACGAATGAAAGAGAGCTACGCTGCCACTGGCATAGCTCTCTTTGTGCTAACTGTCTTCTAGTTTCTTTACTGATGTTTTAAAAACAAACAAACAAACCGTTAAACAATGGCTAACAAAATCTTTGTCCTTAAGTGACTTTAATGTCTCTTTTTGTATTTATTTTAGCTTCTTTCTGCTGAACTAGTTTCTGTGTAGAAATACAGTGCATGAAGACAGATTAGCATAGCTCAACCTCTGCCTTTTTGTCTGCTAACTCAAGCTCTAATCTCTCTAACATTCAGATACTTTTTTCTTCGGCTGATAAATCACATGTTTGCCGGGTCGGCCGGTTCAGCTTGCATGTCAGCCACAGCTGGACCAATTAGTCCCAGACTCCCTGCAGATGTAGTCAGCAAATAATTAATAGGAGATTGCAGCAAGAAACGTCAATTTAGGTTTTTTCAGCAACAGTCTGAAAGCACGTAAAGTTTTTCTACAAAGACCTTCACTTCCTGCCTTTGTTAAAGAGCCTCGCTGAACCTGCTGATATTCTCAGAAGCGGCCTATTTTTGCCTTTTTTATGTGGCATCTCTTGGCTTTGCATTGAATTAAGAAAGTAAAGGTCAGATTGTGGGAAACTGAAAAACTTTACAGCGGTTCTACATCAAAGTTTTGCTTTCTTCAGCAACATGACTGACCTTTAGAGATAAAAGTAACAAAAAACATGCCATTCTTTGTTTACCGATAACTTTAGCCATTATCTTTATCTGTAAGGCCTTACAGATAAAGGAAAAGCTCAGTGAAAATTACATGACCTTAAACAACGGGTAAAGATATTATTTAGATGTTTATTTATCTTCAAAGATTCCCACTGGCTCCTGCAGCAAGTTTAACTCAACTCAAATTAAATTCAAAAGTAGTTGTTGTAACTGAAATTATTCAAGATCCTTCAAAGAGTTGTTGTGGATGGTGATGGCTGGGGGTGGAAAGCATCTCCTGTAGCAGTCTGGATTACAGCGAATTTGAAGAAGCCTCTGACTGAAGACCTGATGTTATTATAAATGCAGTAATTCCAGCTTTAGTTTGGGAATATTGGGGTCTACTTCTGACTCCTCTTTTCTGGTCTGCAAGTTCTAAAAATGCTAATTTTTGCAGGAACAATTGATTTCTATGTTAACTTTTTATAATTGAAAGTTCTTTCTAAAGGAGCACATTGCAAAAACGCAAAATCTTACCAGATATTTTTGGTCTAATTTTTAGTGAAAAATTATCTTACTACATTTGAAATTAGACAAAACTAATTTATAAGTAACTTTTCAGCATTAAATATTAACTTGTTTTAAGTAAATAATTTCTTAATATTATGAAAAAGTACTAGTTCAGTGACAAATTATTTAACTTATTTCCATTTTTTCATGTTATAAATCAAATAATCTGCCAGTGGAAGTTATTTAACTTTGAAATGTTAAAATTTTGCTTTGAATTATACTTTTCTATCAATATTATGTTTGATTAGGGTCCCCAAGAGCAGATATATATATGATTAATTTTTCTCAGTTTGCTGCTACTTCAAGGTTAAAATTAATTACCATCATGTTTGTACAATGTAAGCTAATTAGAAATGATGCTAATGGTAGCATAATTAGCATAACTTCTGCTATCATTTAGCACTTGGATTTGCTCAGGAATGATGAAGCATTTATTGTTGACATGTTGTTATATGGGGGCCCCAAGTGAAAATCTGCTCAGGGTCCCAAAAAGGTTTTGACCGGCCCTGTTGTTCCTCCTCCTTCATGCTGTCTGACAGGTTCTATTTCAGGGGTTTCTTAATTCTGCAGGTCAGGACGTTTTCAGGCCTGAGTTGGTGAGTAAAACTGAAAAAGTAGAGCTGATCCCCTGTGATTAATTCTTAAAGAAACAGAAGCGTCTTGGTCATTATTTGAGAAACTGAATGTTCTCTGTGTTCAGTTACAGGAGGCCGTCTTGCATCATCACTGCTCAAACAAACAGCCTTTCCTGCTTCCTGTTTGCTTCACACATGAGTTATTCAGGGTGGCAGGCCTTGTTTATGTTCCCCACAGTCAGGCTGAGGCAGCCCCGCTCTGCACCTCAGGTCACCAGTAATTAGCTTATTTATGTCTCCAAATCATCGGCTTCTGCCAACTGTTTTCATCCGACTGTCTCCCAAAGCAGAAGTAACATTTAAGGTGACAGGAAATGGGTGTAATCATGTTATTTATTTGTGTTATTCTTTTCATTTTGGTGTTAAAAATACCACAGTTTGAACCTAAATTTATATTTTCGTCAATCTGATGTCATTTGAAAATATTAAATCAGATTTTGTGACTATATGGAAGAGGTGACTTTAGTCCCTGAATTTAAACTTTTTTTCAGAATTGTGACTTGGACTTCAAAATTCAGACTTGACTTTTTTTCCTCAAAATGCAAACATTAATCTAAGAAATCTGACTATAAGCTCAGAGTTTTGACTTTAATCTCAAAATTCAGACTCTAGTGTAAGAATTAAGATTTTTTTCCTCAGAATTCTGACTTTAATTTCTAATTCTAATTTTTTTCCCCTCTCAGAATCAAAATTGTTGAAATTGTCTATGCACTGTCAGACAAATGTAGTCCTAAAACTCAATACATTTATATTTGGTAGATTAGAGATATTTTGAGATATATATAAATATAACATGGTGCTTAGGCAGGCTGCAGTAAATCAATTATCTGCATAATCATTTAAAGCTCAATAATTCCCATTTGCATGATTTATGGACTTTCTCTCTCTACCAAAAACTGAATGATAAAAGTCTGCTCTTTTTTAAAGATAATTTTGTTTACAGAGGCTTTGAAATATATTTTACTGGTTCTTACTTTTGTTTTATTTATTTTGGATATTTAAAATGTTTTCCAGTTCCAGTCTTGGTCTTTGAGAATGCGTTTACCATTATTCTACTTGGAAATGGTCTCAAAACAACAATTTATCCTGCTCCTTCTGGGACTTTTACCATGAGTTTCATTACAGGTTGAGATTCAGTTTGGGTTTTTTTTGGAGTTTGGTGGGTTTTACTTTCTGTCAGTCAGACCTGGCAACCCTGGAAAAGGAGAGACCAGCAGCAGATCATCATCAACCAATGATTACTACTTACTCCATCCTCCTCCCACTGTGTTTGTAACTGGATGAACTTTTACCTGCTTTTATTCAAATTCAGCACCGCTCTGATCCATTTCCTCTGTGGTTATTTGCACGCTGTTAGGTTTTATTTTCAGCTGATTACAATCAGACAGACAGATATGGAACAGGAAAAGTGTTGGCGCCCAGTTGGTTATTTGCTTAAATTTGAAAGTTTTGGTTCAACGCTGGGAAAATACAAAATCTCACCAAGTATTTCTGTCTACTTCCTAATGCAAATGTGTTACTGCACATGAAATAAAACAAAACTACCTTACAAGTAACTTTACAGTAAGATATAGGAGTTTTTTTAAATTAAGTCCTTCATATTGATGAAAAAGCTCAAGTTGCCCTGGGAGATTCTCACAATAACAAATTTTCCTTTAAATTGTCCAAGAAATTATTGCGATAAATGATAATGTTGTTTTGAAACCATTTTCTAGTAATATAATGGCATTAATAATTCAAGAAAACATTTTTAAAGGCCAGTAAACTTTAAATTAATATGAACGTTTAACACTGAAACTGGAAGACATTAAAAATATCCAAAATAAATAAAACAGAAACAAAAAATAAATTTAATTTTGAAGTCTCTATAAACAAAATGTTCCTTTAAAAAAGGCCTAGTGAGACCAATGAAGACTTTTATCATAGAAAAAGAGAAAAATAATAAATCATGCAAATGGAAATTATTGAGCTCGTTTTAATTTATTATACGTGATTTATTGCACCACACTTCCTTATTTCAAGCATACTAAGATATTTGCTGTGGAAACTGGAGAGAAATAATTGGTAATGTTTTGTGTTTTTGCAGAGAATCGTTCACAGCTCCGTATGAGCGACTCTTAAAACGGTTCAAAAGTCTTTGCATTCTTCAGCGAAGATAACCGAGACGTCAAACTCGGTCTGAGTCGGATAAGTGGAGAAAAGGCTGCAGCTGCATCAAACATTCGGAGCGAACACAGAAAACGACGAGCTGATTTCACCGCGGCGAACTGGAATCCGCAGGCTGACCTTCTGGATGTCTGAGAGCGAGGATTTAAATCAGGGTGATCTCACCCTCTAGCAATGTGAGCCGCTGCTTCCTCTTTGGCAGCCGAACGGCCTCTGAATAACAGATCCATGCATCCTCTCATCAGGACGAATCTGGAAAAATCCAAGGCATGTCTCCTGTGCTTCCAATGTCCAAAAGGTTTGAATTTCAAGGCTAAAAACTCATTTTAAGTTGGGAGAAATGGGAGAAAACTTTATTGTAACTGGGCCTGTGGTGAAACAAGTGGGTCTGCATGATATACGGCGTATCGGGGCTACTATAGGGAAGAAAAAAAGGAAATTTCTGACAAAATTTTGAGATTAATCTCAGAAATTTTCTTGGAAAAATACAAATTTCTGCGATTGAAAAGTCAAAATATTTCCTAGAACAAATTTCAGAAAAATTGAGATTAATCTGAAAAGATTTCTTGAAAAAACAATATTTCTGAGTTTAAAAAATTAAAAATATTTTGAGGCTCAAAGTTTCCAAAAGTCAAAAATGCCCAACTTTTTTTCATGTTTCTTGTAGCAAATTTCTGAGATTAATAAAAATAATAATAATCAAATGACGCCATGTTTGTAAAAAAAAAGAAAAAGTAAATTTAAGCCCAAAAAAAATCTCAGAAATTTTCTAGACATAAACAAAAATGTCTTAGTTTGAAAAGTCAAAACGTTTGAGATGAATCTCAAAAATTTTCTAGATTATACTTGAACATTTTTTTAAGTTTCAAATGTGAAAATATTTCGACTTTTGAAAAATGTTAAAATTTGCATGTTTTGGCTGTAATTTACTCTGTTTTTTTCCCCTTTTCTATAATGACCCTTCATAGGGGCACTGTGCTACAGGGGCGCCAAAATGAAGGTGTGACGCTTATTTCTACTCAGCATTTTCGTGTTGATCAACTGTTTTTTATGTGTAAATGATGTAATCTATAAATGATGTATACCTATACAGTGCCCACATTCACTTTAGAAGGTAGTTTTTCCCCTCACTGTTAAACTTAAGTCCTAATTACCCATTGTACCTCTGTGCCTCCTAAGATTTGATTTCAGGTCTTTAGCTAACATTATCCTGTAAGTCGGTGAAGAGGTTTTAATGGAAATAATTCAAGCTATTTATTAGAACCAAACTGGTGTGACAGGTGCATAAATCCTTGTAAAATGTCTGTTTAAGGCGGTCAGAGTGTGAATAAAAGGTGAGACGTTTTCTTACCTGCTGCCTCCATCAGGTCGCAGCCTCTGAAACGGTAATGATGGCGGCTTCAATCACACCGTCTGTCTCCTCTCTGCATCCCATCGACTCCTCGGTCTGCCGCTCCGTGGGTGTGTCTCCTCCGAGCGGAAAGTGGAAACTCGGCCTCCTTTTCTGAGTGGGACTGCGCACAGAGGCGGGTTATTTATCTGGGAGGGAGCGCTGATAAGGTTTGTCCGCTGAAAGAGCCTTTACGTCGCGTTTTAACTCATTCTGCTGGTTTGACTCTGGAAGAACTCCGGGCAAAGTTTCCGCAAAGTCAACGGCAGCCTAGTGGTGACGAAGCGCCACCTGGTGGATTAAAACACAACTACAACTGCTTAAATACTGCAAAAGCACAAAATCCTACAAACTATTTTTGTTTAGTTTCTAATGCAAATGTCAAAGCACATGAAACAAGACAAAACTAACTTACAAGTCAATTATATGATGGCCTAACAGGGCTATACAGAGGAGAGGAAAATATCAACCAAAAAATTCCTCTTGGAATTTCTCAATTTTAAAAATTAAAAAATATATATGCTAGAAAAATATCAGAAATTTTTAGATTAAAAAAAGTAGGAAAAAAGGGATATTTCAATATCCTCAAATTTGAAAAGTTGTTAAATTTGCTTTAAAAAAAGTTTAATATTTTTGACTTTTGAAACTCAATAAATTTCCAACTTTTTTTCTCAAAAATTTCTGAAAATGTCTGGGGCTTTTTATTCTTGCCATTTTTTTCTCAAAATGTTCTCAGATTAATCTCAACATTTTGGTGGAAATGTGCTTTGTAATTTTTTTTCTACCTACATGTTTTTTTTACATTACAGCAAGATGTAGGAACTGGTTTTAAGTAAACAATTTCTTAATATTGTTTAAAAATAAAGGTGACTAATTCCACTGACAGACTTTTTTCACTCGTAACATGCAAAAGATGTCTTGTTATAAGTAAATATATATATATATATATATTCAAATACTAAGATATTTATAAGAAGACACCAATTCAACAAGGTATTCTTGTCTCACATTTATGAGATTAATCTCAAAACTTCTGATTTTTTCTAGCAAATGTATGTTTTTTCAAACTCAGAAATAACAAAAAAAATGTTTTCCAAATTTGATTTAATTTGTATATAATCTAAGGTGTAGATGTACTTTAAATATAAAAATTAAAGGTGCAAGGAAACTTTTGGCAAGGCACTGAAAATGTTACATGTGAAAAATCGCTAAAGGTGAGGTTAATTATGTAAAGATAAAATGTTCTACTTTATCTTCACCGAAGGCGAATCAAATGGAAATTTACCGCTAATCAACGGTTCAGAGAAGGAATCGATGCCCATATTTGGGCACAGACTCTCAGCGTCTCTGGCTTTAAACGTTTCAGCCACCAGATGGCGCCATCCGCTAAACTGGCTGATTTGGTCTAAATATTGCACACATACTTTAAAGTATTCAACCTGGCAGATGTGATACTGATTGTGACAAAATCCATAAAAATCAACAAATACAGTTTTTATTTATGTGTAAAAGACAAAAGAATGTTTATACAGTCTATACAACGATCAGTGATAATGAGACACTTCTGTTCTGATCTGCTACAAAATTAGTGTAAACATTTCCTCGTCTTTATGTAAATGTAAAGAGTCCAGAGAGTTTACTGTAAACAGCTCCCACCTTTAACTGACTGTATATAAAACACATTAAAGGCAACCTACTAAAACAATGAGGAGACATACAACTTTAGAAACAAAGTTTTCTTTAGAGTAAGTTTGTTTTGCTCTGCACATTTTCTTTCTTTTCAGTTTAAAGAGAATTTCTGTATATTCACTCAGACACTAGAGGGCAGCGATGGGTCACGGTGCAGTTTCAGTTTTGGAAACAAGCAGTGTTGTAAAACATCTAAAACGTTACAACTTGGATGCTAATTCAGAAATGCATGTGGGCCATTGTGGAAAGAAAGGAAAGAAAGGAGGAAATTTCCACCCAAACAAATATTCAACATTTTCTAGAAAGAATTAGGAAATTTCTGGGTTTCAAAAGTTTTTGGGGTTTTTTTTCTAGAAAAACTAAAAACAAAATTCAGATTAATCTCAAAAATGTTCTAGAAAAAAACTTGAACATTTGAGTTTGGAAATTCAAAAATTTCCTAGAAGAAAATGCAGAGCTTTTGAAAAAAATCTCTGACATTTTTGAGGACAAACTGGGAAGTTTATGAGTTTGAAAAGTTAAAAATTCTAGAAAATAAAAACTCTGAAATTTTTAGATTAATGTTAGAAAATTTCTAGAAAAAAACATGGACAATTTTGAGTATTCAAACTCAGAAATTTCATAGAAAAAGCTGAAATTTCAAGATTAATCTAATAAATTTGATAGAAAAAACATTTCTGAGTTTGAAATGTCAGAAATATGCTAGAAAATCCTCTGAAATTTTCCCGAAAAAAACTCAGAAACTTGAAATTGAAAATTTGAATATTTTCAACATTTGAAACTCAGATATTCCAAATTTTTTGTAGAAAATTTACTAAAATAATCTAAAAAATTATTTTATATTTTTCTAGCAAATTTTCAACATTTCAAACTCAAATTTTCTTGGAAAAACAAGTAAATTTCTGAGTTTGTTTTTTCTTGTAAATTTTTGACGTTTTTTAGTTTTTTGGTAGAAATTTCCTCCTCCTCCTTTTTTCTACATAGGAGGGTTTAATGTGCCTTTGTAGAAATGTCACTTTAAATGTGTAAGGGTTTAAATCCAACTAAGCGTCTCTTTTTATAGACCAACCAGAAACTAGAAGATTGTAAAAAAAAAAAAAAAAAAAAACAAAACAGGATTTTTACAAATTCCCAACTAAAAATTCAATACGTTTCCAGATTTCCACAGTTTTTCCAAATCACTTTTTTTTTCACTTCTGCATATTCTGACAAACATTTAACATGATGCTGAGTTTGGCTTTCATTTAAAATTTCACTGCTCTTCTTGACATCAGCAACATTTTGGATCGGCTCTGTTTGTTTATCTTTTGAACTCCGACATGTCAGATCTGGACTCGATCATTTCTAATGTAAAGTCTTTAAATCACAGTTTGTTATCTGTGATATGTTTATTTTCCCTGTAAAAAATCCCCCAAAGTTGGACTAACAATTATCTGGCATTTATTTTTTGGAAAAAGTTTCAGAAGCACAGATCCAATTTAAAACCGCCTTCAGAAGAAGTGAAGTGGCCCATTTTAATTTTTGAGTCTGTCATTATCTGTAATTTCTGTCTGGTTCGATGCGGTTAAGTAAAAATAATAATCATTTTCCTGACGTATTGAGGTTTTCTATCGTATTCTATCTTTTCACAGACTTTTCAAATCTCTATAGAAATTCTGAAATACCCAAAATAAATGTGGCAAGTTTGTTTATCCATGTTTGTGTTCCTAATGCTGATCAGGTCTCACCATATTTGGCTTCATTATTATTGCTCTAAAAATGTTGAAGCAAGTGTTTATTACTTTGTTTTTAGTTTCCTAGTTTATTCTTGTCTTCAGTTTCTTGTGTTTTTGTATTTATCTCTCTTACATAACTTTGTTTCTGTGTTTATTTTTAATTTTCACTCAGTATATGTTTGCCTTCTCTCACAAGCCGTGTTTCCGTTAATGTTTTTAAATTTTGAATTAGAAAAGGTTGATGGAAATGCTAAAATTTGAAACAACTTCTTAAATTTTGCAGAAAAGCGTTTTTTCCCTCTTGCTTGCAGTGGTTTGTGGCTTTTCCAAAAGAAAAAACAAACACATGAGCTAAATAAGTAGTGAATGCTCCCATCCACTGATTGGTCCGGGCCTTACCAGAGGCACGAAACTGGAAAATTTCTTGTTTTAATTTTCCAGCTCACAGGGGAGACGTTAACTCTGCTTTCTGTTTATTACAGCCATGCGTAGCGTTAACATCTGACAAAATTACGCTTTACGTAGCCTTGTAGATTCGCTCCAAACCAGCAGATGAAAACGTGACTAATTCGCTTTTTTAACCACTTTTTTATTTTTATTTTTTTTGCAAAATCTTAAAGGAGCAGTAATTTGTGTTTTCCAGGCACATGGTGCCATTTCATGACACAATAAAGTAACTCTGTTACCTTCAGTTTAGTCCAGAACAACTGAATGCCTTGAAATTGGGCCTCTGTCTCTTTAAGAAGCTCCTGCTCTTTCTGAAACTCCGCCTTCAGGAAGTCTTCACAACATGGCTCCTCTATTAACCCTTTAGCAACGTTTTACTGAGAAGTAGCTCATATGATGAGCTCAGCAGATGTGCAGGTCCACCAGGTGTTCGCTAATTGCTGCTGGCTAGTCTGAAGGAGCTGAGAGGGGGAGGAGCTGCGTCTCGAAGGCGGAGCTAGGTCCACCCAGGTGTTTTGCACAGCTGAATGGTTGAGGATTTCTCAAACACGTATGAAAGAATTAAAGCGACACTCCAGGTTTGTTTTTGGTGAGGGAATAAAATTTTAACACGAAGTAAAGCCAAAAAGTTGATTTTACAGGATGCTGCCCCTTTAAGAAAGATAATTTTGTTTTCACCTCTCTGACTCTTTCCTGACTTTTGTTAAAATTGAACTTCGATGGGAAATATAATATTATTGATTGCTGAAGGAATGTTGTGTTTTAAATGGGCCGGTCTTTAAGGTCGCTTCATTGGGTACACTGCAAAAACACAACATCGTACCAAGCATATTAGATTCTAGTGCAATTATCTTGGTACGTTGAAATAAGAAAAAATTAACAAGTAACTTTTCTGAAATACATAGGAGCTTGTTTTAAATAAATAATTCCTTAATCGTGATGAAAAAGTTATAAGTGAAATAATCTACCAGTGCACTAAGAAAAGAAAATGAAGGTCCAATTAAATAAATATTAGTTGATTTATTACATGTAATTGAATTAATTTTGTCAAACTTAATTTATGTTGACAGCTTCATAACATTAATATATTTACTTGGATTACTTTAAACAAATCAACTAATTTTTTAAAGCTGAATCACCTGTTTTCTTTATTCAGTGATGGAACAAAATATTTTCCCTGTATTACATGTTAAAATTTCTCATTATAATTATATTTTTTAGTCAATACTAAGGAATTATTGACTTAAAACAAACTCCTGTGTCTTCCTGAAATGTTACTTGTAAGATAGTTTTGTTTTATTTCAATTGAACTAAGATATTTGCACTGGAAACTAGACAAATACTTGTTTTTTGTCTTGTATTTTAGTAAGAAATCTCTCTTGTCTCCCTAAATAGTCACCATTTTCTGTTATAATCTGCTGACTGTCAGTTATTGACCCCAGCTGGAGAGAAAACTGTGCTCCTCTGCAGTTTGTTGTGCAACCAGAAACATTCACAATAGTTTAAGTTCGGCATCGTTGAGGGAGGCGGAGGACGATTACGGAGAAAGTACTCGCTTCATCCAGATCACAAGCGCTTCTGTCATCTCTGAATACAAAGTTCACTGCTTCCTACATCTGGATGTGGTTACCAGATGTGCCGTTCCGGTTAGTTTGCCTGAAAGTTTCCTTCTCTCTCCAGTTGTGTTTGAGCCATTAAAGAAGAGCGATAATGATAAGTTCCTGCTGGAACTGCAGCACATTGTACAGTAGATTAATGATCCTTCATGCTGCGTTTCGTTTGGTCTTTACTGACGACGTGTTCGGGTTTTCATCATGAATCCAAGTAGATGGAGTAGATCTGACTGAGGCAGCGGTCCACACCTCCACTCTGAAACAGGAAGCTGTCTTCTGGACACGAAGACGAGGAGTAGTTGTCCTCGGCTTGGCCTTGCATGTCCTGCAGCAAGTCGAACCCTGAGAGAAGCAGAACAGGAAACTCAGATTTTTTTTGTGTTTTCTCTTAGTGTGCTTTCACACCTGATAGTCCGGTAGACTCTGTTTGTTTGGGGACCAAAATTGCAACATTTGTTACATTTTCAGAAACTGCGGTTCGCTTTCACGCTGCACTGAGTCAAACGATCCAAAAACTCAGTGAAATAGCTGTTCCCCTCCTCGCCTGGGGGGGCGCTGCACCAAGAACCACTAAAGGAGACGACACAAAACCTCTGAAGAAGACCTTTTCTGCTTTTCCTCGTAAGTCTCGACCCGTTGCCGGAGCAACTGACACAACACCTCCGGAAGAGATATTTTAAATATCCAAAGTAAATAAAACAACAGAAAAAAGGGTCTAGTTGAGACCAAAGCACCAGATTTGAGACTTTTGTTATCCAATTTTGTTAGAAAAAGAGAAAAGAAAAAAAGATAAATCATGCAAATGAAAATTATTGAGGTTTCTCCAATTTATCATTTGATTAATTGATCTATTACTAATTGCAACAGGCTAAGCCCATAACATGCTGCTATGAACTAGGTGATCCTCTGTGGAGAGAGGCTTTTAGGTCAACATAGTAGGTAGTTTAATCTGCCACAGCCGTAATTGCTGAAAACAAAAAGCTGTGAAGTTCTCAGATTATTTGACGTTTTACCTGCAGTGTGAGAGGCTGATGGGTTTGTGAAGTAGCCAGCAGTTTCAAAGCCTCCGTTGCTGATTGGTGGAGCCAGTTTTCCCTCCTGATAGACACATTCTTGGAGGAGCAGAGCAGCAAACCAAAGTGTTACTCCGGAGCTGAACACGCTGCGTGAAGGTGAGGAAGTTGTCATTACCTGGTTGCTGCTGCAGGAACACTGGCTGCTGGTGGCTGTAGGTTTTCTGGAAACCTTGCAGCTGAATGTCGCATCTTTCTGAGGAGGAGCTCGCTGGCCGGAGGTCCGCTGACTCAAACATCGGTGTCGATCTGTGGCTGGTGAAAACAATGTTTACATTATTCCGAATATAAATGTTTGCATTGGTCCGCAACGTCCTGTCGCCACGGTAAAACATTTTAATGATGACGCTAATCATCGTTAGCATGGACCGGAAGGCTAGTCAGAGTTGATGTAGTTGGGTACAGGAACCTAAACATACCGCCATGACAGTAGTCACTGTTGTGCAATTTGACATTTTAAAAGAAAAATTGCTTTACAGAAACATGCCAGTAACTTTTTGGCCATATCGAAATTATTGTTTACTTCAGGTTATTTCGCAAAACTGCAATGAAAACACTTTTTTCCGTATCACATGAGGTGCATGATCAACGACCAGATGTTGCCACTGGCGCAAATCACAAAGACGACGACAGGAAATAGTGGGAGTATGATGGCGAAGCATGTTGTTTAAACAAACATATTGATAATTGTCTTTCCTATTTAATGGAAACAAAATAGTGTTTGTTTTTTTAGCAGAAATTCAACTGGTATTTGTAATTTGAGGATAAATTCAAGCATGAGTTGCTAACTGCCTGCTAGCTGTAACATTACATAAGGCATTAAAGAAATTCATTGTATAGCTGTTGCTTGAGTTGCTTTATAGTGATGTTCAATGCTTTAAAGCCATATTTTGGCTGATTAGCTTGAAAATGACTTTCTCTCGAAGGTAAACACAACCACTTTCACTTCTTATAGCTTTAGGCTAGCTTAGCTTTGTAGCTAATATAAAAGTTATCTCACCTGACACACTAAGAGTTTTTCATAACTGCACAAAACCTAATTAAAAGAACTTAACCATTTATTTAAACTTAAAAATCTGTTAAAGTTAAATTACTTTTCAGGGTAAATAAACTTAGCTTATCTGTAGGTTAGCTTAGCTTTAGCTTCACTGTAGCTAGGGGTAATGTTACCATCCATGTCTCTCATAAAAACACATTTATGTTTCAGTACAAAGAACCAAATGGCCAAAAATTTAACTATAAATTACTATAAATTTATATAGTAAGCATGTGGTTGTTGTTGAAACAACGTGGAAATTTATGAGTGGGAAAGTTGCAAATTTCCTAGAAAAAATCATGGAAATTTTCCAGTTTCAAAAGAGGGCGACCAGGTTTTTTCTATCAAATTTCTGACTTTTCAAACTCAGAAATTTCCATGTTTTTTTTCTAGAAAATTTTTAAATTAATATCAAAATTCCTGCATTTTTTTTCTATAAAATTTGTGACTTTTCAAACTCAGAAACATACTTGTTTTCTCTAGAAAATTTCTGAGATACTAATTTTTTTCCTTATCTACATTGGCCCTTATATGGTGTATTAAGTAGCTACTTTTCTTTATTCTGTTATTTGATTGTCAGAATAATCAATAGATTATTGAAATGATTGTTTACAACAGCCCTAAATCCATTAATAGGCATAAGGGGCCTTTATTTTTTTACATACAGGCTTGTTGGTCTGGATAACTTTTTTCTCCTTTATGAAATTTTCACTTAAACATAGTGTTTTGTATTTCTAAGTTACATATTAAAATTAGTTTGATGTAAAGGGCAAGAGTGAGAAAAAAGGAAAAACAGCAACGGGTAAATTTATTCATTCAAGATTTTCTTTCCGAAAATGGAGTTGAACTGAAATGCGCTGCTCAAACTGAACCAACCTGGGACTTTAAGTGACGCAGAAAGCCATTAATCATCTTTTTTTCCTCAGGACTTTTAACCTACACACAGTGCAGTATGTAAAAAGTGTTTTCCACCTCAGAGAGTGTAATGTAGACACCCCTTGATGATTTGTGCAGAGCTGTATCCGTTGCTGCGGAGCAGGAATGTGCTGACTGTGCGCAAACACTCTGACTCAACATGGAAACAAATGAGTCAATGCAGCCGGTTCGACAAGAAGGAAGAAGGCAGCTGGATATCTCAAAGGAGATACGCAGCTGAATCCCCCCCCCTCGCTCTGGTATTTCACTCCCGTCTCTTCAAAGAGCGCCCTCTCTCTGCGTTTCTCTCCGGGATGATGTACTGTAGCAGATTCATCCCCGGGGAGCAGAGTGGCCTTGGAGGGTTTTAGTGGGCTTCATAAACAAGCTGGGCTTTGTCAAACACACAGATGGCCTCTGGCCCAAACGCAGTCAATATTTGTATCTGACCAGCTGCAAAAAAAGAGAAAATGTTTGGAGATTTCTTTTCATATCTACCATTTATCAAACCCAGAACCCTTTATTATGGATTTCCCATGTCAAATGCTATTACGTTTAATTTAACAGCCTCTGCTTTCAGTGGAGAAACCCAATAAAAGCCTAAATTAATCAGAAGGACTTTCTGAAACCCAAACTGATATAAATCACAGATGGCTGTGGTTTCTTGAGGTAATAAAGACCAGGCTTTGTATACGATTATGTAAACAAAGTAGGCTTTGATATAGTGGGACTGTTAAATGTGCTGCGATGACTCTAAGCCCCAAAAATCCAACACATTCCCCTCAGTGGCCCCTGAAACTTCAGCGCTGACCTTGGCTATAAAAGTCTGCTCCACAGCTTACATTCCTGCAGCGCTGCAGCAGCATAGCTGAGATGTTTCAGCCACGCTGGGCTGATGCGTCGCTCCGCAGCCGCTCTGACGCGCCGGCCTCGCATGGCTGTCAGCAGAACCTCAGGGAAACGGCTCCTCTGATCATATATTACCAGCTAACCACCCTCTTGCCTCACTTTTTTCTGTTTTTAACTGGAGCCAGCTGCAGTAAACGCTGTGCATCTAGAAGAGGAGTGGGCAACACGTTGTTTCTAGTGGCTCATACTGACTTAGTTACAACTTTTGAAAGGTAACACTTGGGAGTGAATAATGGGCTCAATATGCTGTCCACTTTAATCAAATTTCAAAAATTTTAACGGAAAGTCTTGGCAAATAAAACAAAATGTTTTCAAGATCTAACATGACAAATATTTCTGCAGTAAAAAAGTATTTGTCCCCCTACAGTTGTTCTTCACAAACTTAAAGGGGACTTATCATGTAAAATGAACAGTTTGCACGTTTTTATACTTCCATTTGGTTTTTAACGGCTTCTAAAACAGCTAAAGAACTTTTAAAAAATCAGTTTAATGTTTTTTGGTGTCTGGAAAATTAGCCATTTAAAAAACCTCCTGATTGTTACATCACATTTGACAGGCACTGCACTGTTACCTAGCAACCTCTGCCAAGACCAGCCCCGTTACCTAGCAACCCGAGCAGAGCTCCACCACATTTGGTCAGCTGGTTTTACCACTGTATGCGCTGTACAATGGCTGCTGGAAACACAAGAGTTTTGCTCTTGACTTACCATCCAGAAATGACTTGCTGCATATTTTCTCTGGTTTTATATCAAGGATTTAATCAGACCTTTCTGATTATTGTGATTATTTGTACTCCTGCATGCATTTAAACTAAGTGCCAGAACCCAAAGAGTAATAAATAACCTGCTTCCTGTTTGCCATGTTGTATTTCGGCAATAAGCTCATGTTTCTTGTTTTTTTTTTTTTTTTGGTGTCTAGAAAGTGAACCTTTTCAAAAACCTGCGCAGTTACCTAGCAACCCAAGGAAAGTTCCGCCTGTTACCTAGCAACAGAAGCAGAGCTTCAGTACATTTGGTCAGCTGGTTTTACTGCTGTTTCTGCGAGTTTTGTTGGTTAGTTGTGCAGGGGGCTCTACTTCTGCTTTTCAAAGAAGTATGGTTGCATATTTGTGTAGTTGAATTATTTATTAAATTAATACAAGTACAAATAAAACCTTTCACAACATTAGCTAAAAATTTTTATTTTTCTGATTTTTGTGTTTTGTAGCATCTTTGTTGGTTGTGCAGGAGTCTCTACTTCTGCTTTTCAAAGAAGTACGGTTGGAAATGTTTGTGTGAATTAACAGCGAAGAAAAAATATGAAAGGCTTCCACACTGAAATAATGTAACGTGAGCAACAAATGCTCACAAACATGTCAAACATGACGGCGGTGAAGTGAAACAAGCAGCGAAGAGCCTAAGAAAGCTGATTCTGTGTTGTAGTTGAGCAAACAGAAAAACATGCAAATGTGTCAAACTTAGTCTGGTGTCACTTTGAGCTTCTGCAAAGTAAACTTTGTCTTCTTCTCTTTCCTCCGAGTCGCATAACAGTGTTTCTGTGTGGAGGCCGACCCGGCCACCGCCTCCATCCCTCGCTTTTTTCCTCTCCACCGCAAAACACACAAACACGGCGCATCACAAACGGCGCCGCCGCTGAACCCAAAGAGTGTTAAAGGAGGCCGAAGTGGCTCGGCCCACCAGAGCAAACCTGGGGCTGAGGTCACAGCGCGATGATGTTGGAGCCACGCAGATTTACCTTCACCCGTTTTTAATGTGTCGTTAAGTTATCTGGAGGAAAAACAAACGATTGTCTGGTGTTGGATTTGGCCGGTTGTTACGACTTCAGACTCATGCAACTCTTCGAATATTGACTTTATTCTTATAATTTTATTCCTTTATTCTCATTATTTTGACTTTATTCTCATGACTTTATTTACACAATATTATGACTTTATTCTAGTAATATTGATTTTATTCTCAATTTTCTTTGTCATTTCGACTTTATTCTCGTACAACTTTACATTATTTCATTATTTTATTCTCATATTATTATGACTTTATTCTTGAAATTGTGACTTTATTCTTGTAATTTTAAGACTTTATTAAATTATGATGAGAAGTAATAAAACCTTTCATGACATTTTTATGACTTTATTCTCATATTGATACTTTATTCTCATAATTTCATTTTCATTTTGTAGTAAGGCCCTAATACACCATCTGACAAGTAATAAATACTTTTTTCCTTCCACTAATTACATCATAATTCAGAAAGTACATTTTATATTTATTCTGGTTGTCTTTCTATTATTTTAGCATTTTTTAATTTTAATCTTTTAATTGTGACAAAAAGGCAAAAACATTTTTGACATTTTTGAGGGGATAATTTGCTTTTTATACACAAAGCCGTTTGTTGTCATTAACCGTATATCTGTTAGCTCTAACTACACCTAACCAGCTTCCATATTTAATTTGGCTTCAGCTCTGCCAACTTGATTTATTAATATTATGTCCAAGAAATGCACCTTGTTGTTTCTTTCTTGGCAGGAGAGAAAATATTAAAAAAGCTCAGGAAAGTCTGTATACAAATAAAAAAGGCCCATGAGGATGGTAAATGACGTAGCACTTCATGAACTCACTAACTTGTTACTTTTTAAGACACGGGCCTTGGGCTTCTTGGATCTGTTACCGCTTTAAAGGTGTCCAAATAATGAACAAATACTTTCTGGCTTCATACAAAAATACCCAGACAGTACAACATGTTATTGCTTAAGTGGAAAATAAACTTTTCTTAAATGTATAAATTTAATTTTATGGCGTGACGTAGATGTTTGTAGATGTTTGAGCTTTAGGAAAGTTCAAACACTTGTTAACAGAGACATTTGTGACTGTAAATGTGATAAATTCAGCTGTTTTTATCCTTAATTTATCTTATTATCCAGTCATAAACAAGTTTGTCAAAGAAACTCCAAACCATCAGAAATCAGCTGAAAAACTGCATGAAATCAGAAAAGATCATGATTTTGTAATGCATAGGCTGGTGTTTTTCAAAGTGGGCACCACCAGGGGGCGATAGCAGGGTCTCAGAATGAAAGAAAAATAAAAAAAGAGAATCTGTTTTTCAGTCATTATCACAAAATATAAATTTAAACAATTTCTTTAAATGTTCATGTTTCTGATTGGCTCCCAGTCAAACGCATCAAGCTACTTTGCTTCTCCAGCTAGCATAGTCAAATTTACAATGAGAAAAATACCTCATGCCTAATTAAAATTAAAATTGTTTAGAAGTATTAGAGCTAAATGGATGTAAAAATGATTAAATAATGAGTAAAAATACATTTCTTAACATATTTTGCACCATTGTCTGTGAGTTTGTTGGTCAGAAGCTAATGCTGTTTGGGGAAAGGTTTGGGAACTCCTGTTATTTCCCAACAAACAGCCATGACTAGTAATATATCGGCAATAAAAGTCGGTTTACATGCAAAAGCTTCAAAACCCAAAGTTTTGAGGCCGTAATCTCCAGGAACTAACCTGAAAGTTGCGTAGAGGTTTAGAAAAAAGAAGCGAGATGAAAGTTTATTACTCTGTCTATTCTTCTGCATCCCACATACCTGGCAGGCGTTTGGCTCAAGCGTCCAGTTTTGGGGGATAGATTCAGGACAATGGACTGCTTTAAGTGCAGACACACAGAGGAGCTATTTTTAGCGTAAGCATAAAATACCTCTGCATGCCCAATGCCAAAACAAAATCCAATTTGGCTCAGTCGTCTTAGGTTTGCAGAAGAAATCCCAGCTACTTCAACCTTTGCCAGACACCACAAGGGATAAGAGGTAAACCATGTTTTCTCTGCTTTTTGAAGATTTAAGCCTGCCTCTGGGTGCATGATTAAATGTAATTAAAGTGCTCTGTTTTCCTGGGAAAAATCTGAGATAACAGTAGTAAAAAGTTAAAATATTGTGACGTTCACCATGTCATCCAAGAGGCTTAAGCCCAGAAAAACAACAGCAATAAAAAACAAACGACAGCTATCACTGCAAACAAATGAAATGTTCAGCATCTTTAAACGAGTAAGAATAGCTTTTGAAGTTACGCTCACCCGTCCCTCATTGTGCCCAGGCTGGTCAGTGACGATACGGGACTGTTGGCATCAAAGTTGCCCTCCAGGCCGGGGTAACGGGAGCGGCTGTCTGCAGATGGAGGCATCAGCTCTGGGTTCCTGCTGCTGTGAGACGAGCTTCGGTTTGAGTATACACCTGAAACAGAGCCACAGGTATTTTTAGAAACGTACTACAACTGAACGCAAAGAAAACTGGATTCTAGTTTTGGATTCGGTTTAAAACTAGTTTTAAAACATTGAGCTGGAGACTTAAAACTAAATCATATCCTCCAGTCTAACTACTTCTGTAAGCTGTCAGGTAATGGATTAATCCATTATTTAATTATAAGTTCATAATAAATTTTTATAAGTTAGGTTTCAAAAATGCGAGCAAACAACTTCTAACTTTAGCTAGAAGCAATATTACAGATGGCTTTTAATGCTTATGGTTAAATTTGTGCTCCTTTGACCATTGTCTATTAGCTTCCAACAGCTAAAACGTACCCACTACGCTACATAAACAAAAAACTGCTTTTCTGCTAACTTTCAATGATGCTTACGGCTAACTAACTAATCTAATAATAGTATTTATGTTAGGTTTCATCAATGTTAACAAATAATTGCTGACTTTCAACTCTACTAGCTGTTAACAGTTATCCGCTGACCATTAACCATACTGGTGTTAGCTTTGAAATAGGCTAACAGTTATCCACCATGCTGCAATAACAAAAAACTGTATTTTATTTACTTTAACAATACTAGCTGCTAACTACATCGTCCAATTCTGAGAGGTGTCAACAATTCTAACAAAAGACTGCTAGCTGCTTTAGCTACGTCAGTATTTGTATTAGCATTCAACTATTCTAACAGCTAACAGTTAACTGCTTGTGTTAGCTGTGTTTTTACCTTAAGAGTGCTAACTGCTAACTACATAATCTAAAAATAGCATTTCTGTGATGTTACAACAACAAATAACTGCTAACTGCTTTAGCTACGTCAGTATTTCTGTTAGCTCTCAGCTACGCTGTCATTAACCACATCACAATGCCGCATCAGCAAATCCCTTTAAAAAAACAGCTTATGTCAGCAGATAGAATAAAGAAGACCGATCAGATGTAACTGGGCTTAATGCAAACGCAAACAGTACACAGTTTGCACAACCAATATTTCTGCTGAAGATCAAGGAAATAAACTATTTTGAAGAAAGAAGCAGCCTGAAGGCTTCAGAGCCACCTTTGCAGATAATGTTAATACAAAAACATCTTTTTTTCATGTTTATATGTCATAAACTGGATCCTAAACACTTTGAGTTCATGCAAAGTTTATGAAGCCAGCAAAAAGCATACATAATGTACTGAGAAGAAAGGTTCCTGACTCTGTTTGTCCACTTCTGATAAGGACAAAGTCCTCCTGGGATTGTTTCTGAATTAAACACTGACACGCTTGTTTTGCCCTGAATAAACATAGCTCGCAGTGTGCCGTTTGAGGCTTTTCCCTCAAAGTCCTTGGAGTAAAACTGCAAGTAGTCTGAAGTAATAGACATGGACAGCTCTCCTGGACACACTCTCCTTTCCTTTGCCAAGTCAGCCTCAGTATCCCTGACAGCTTCTTGATCCACATTCAGCCATTGAAGGAGGGGAAAAAATAGAGCTTGGCGCAAAACCTGGCGTTGGAGGAGCTGGAAGAGCGGGCGGAGTGAGGGAGGCCTGCTCGCTCGCTCGCCCGCGTTCAGCGCCCGGTAATTGGACAAGGTAAACACCGGCGCGATGAGCTATGGTAGCAGGAATGAGACGGGAGGGAGCGGAAAAGGAGCGAATGAGGCGATGGGAGAAAATGAAAGGCAGCTTGAACAGCCCAGGTGTTTGAGCGGTTACAACATCTCTTTGTTGGAGGGTAAACACAGACGCTTGCTACTGTTTCGTACCTGTGAAGTCATCCAAGGCTGGTAGAGGCGAGCTGTTTTCCTGGTGGGAGCAGGCCGAGCTGTGGAGATGCTGCCTCGCCAAGCAGTCACTCAAAATGTCCGATTCCAACACGGTATGCACATGAGCCTGCGAGTAAGACACAATGCAGATGTTCGGCCTTAACGACGGAGCTGCGCTTTTATGTTGCATGTGAAGGAATGAGAGTAATTACGGCGCTTTTCCACTTCTCTCACGGTATAGCCACAAGTATTTTATTGAGATTTCATGTTGTTGGAGTAAAAGGAAGATTATACTTGTTTTCTTAAACATTTTTTACATGTACAAATATGAAAATGTGACATATTAATATTCAGAATCAATCAGATTAATTGTGTTCAATCATTTATTGAAATAATCATCAACTAATTTAGTTATGGGTAAATTGTTAACTGCAGTATACGAACTCTAAAAAGGCCATTTGAAGAAAGAACAACACATTCAATTCAGCCAAAACTGCCCAAAAACACACTAGAGGTGGACAATATGGCTGAAAACCCACGATATAAGCGTTCCATATCAGCTAATATTGATAATTATTGATTATATATATCTTTAAATATTTAAAATATTGCCAAACTGGTGGTGTGACCTTTCCTCTTTCATCCACAGTTTTCACTCCACATCATTGTTGTTTATTTATAGACAGTTATGAGGCAAAGAGGCAGAACCTGAAACTGCAGCTGTGCAAGTTACTCAGCAGGTTGTTGCTCGGCAACCACAGAATGAGTTGCTAGGTAACCAAAGAGAAAGAGAATGGGTTGATTCCACCAACTTTCCTTAGTGTTAGTATTATCTAGTGATTTTTAATCACGTGTTTATCTCACGTTACTGATTTACTGTCCAGACCTAAAACTTATATACATTTTACATTTAAGTGAAAAATAAAACCGTCTTTGTCTGCAAATATCTTCTACCCAAAACTATTAAGCACCTTTTTTAATCAAATTTTTAATCAGCTAATCCAAAAAACAGATTGGCGCTATACACTGTACTGATATTAGGTTGAGCAGAAAGGGTTGAGTTTTTCACATATTGATGTTAGAAGAATTTTTTATCATTTTTTAGCATCATTTCTAGCAAATGATCAAGTGTACACGAAAGAAATGCTCCGTTGCTGCATTTTAGGCAATAAAATATTTATTTTATTATTTTAAAATGAATTGTGTTTAATTGCATTTGTTTCTAATTTTGTATAAAATAAGCATAGGCAGTTATGCTCGACCTCAGTCCTGAACTCGGCCGTCACAGGTCTGCAGAATGTGGCATATTTTTTTAGCCGATTAATCGGTTATTGGCTAGAATAAGTGATGGAATAATCATTTACTAAAATAATTGTTGGTTGCAGTCCTAATTGGGTTTTGAACCACTGAGTTTCTCTCTTTAGAAATGATATTTGAAAAGTTTCCTTATTATAGTCAGTCATTATTGCCCCAGGTCTGACCCGTAAAGCGCTGAAGTGTAAACGTTGAGGTAGGGGGCGTGGCCAACAGCAGCTGATTTGAATTTAAAGTGACAGAGTCCCTAAAACAGCTCGTTCTGAAAGGAGGTCAATAGGCAGGACTGACCAGACTAAGATCTCATTATCTAATAATTATTTTATCCAAAATATTTAATAAATATGTTTTATTTAGCCCATAAACTTATCCTAATCTGTTCAAGGAAAAGTAATAGGTCTCCTTTAAAGTTGCAACTTGGCAAAATGTGTAAAAGTATAAAGTATGAATACTTTT
Source organism: Poecilia formosa (assembly GCF_000485575.1). Lineage (NCBI taxonomy): Eukaryota > Metazoa > Chordata > Actinopteri > Cyprinodontiformes > Poeciliidae > Poecilia > Poecilia formosa. Next base: position 885,160 of record NW_006800147.1, read on the forward strand.
ACTGCCTCATAGTGGAGAAATTCAGGTGCATCAGCAGCATAAAGACAAGCAGATTCACACATAAGGTCAAAATGTATTATCAATATATGTAAAAAAAAAAACTAGATTAGTAATACTATTATACAAAAACATACTGTGCAGTTATCAGAAGTTGAGATATTCTACTCAATCCAACGGATGTGCAACAGAGCGTAATGACTTTTAAAATGAATTTTATGTGCATGTGTATTGACCATTAAAAAGACAGCAGGCTATTTACAATGTCGGTGCACAACAGAAAAACAGATGTGCAGTAACAGCAGAAAAGCGTGCATGTAAAAGCTGCAGCGTCTAATTTGTGTGTTTAGGCCACGCAGTTCCCAAGCAGTTCCAACTGAAAGGGACCGACTTTGATTACATACAGTAGATCAATAGAAAGCACATTTATTTTCATGTTCTACTGTTCATTTTTCCACGTATATGAGGCCTGGTTCTCGTTTCGTGTTGTGCTTCGTCCTCATGAGGAACAAAATCCAGAAATCCTGTCAGGCAAGTCGGTCCAAGATGTTTGAATAAAATAAAAGCAGGACAATTTACTTTATTATCGTCCGTTAACAGAACATCCCTGAGGACTTTCCGAGACGTTTAACTGACAGAGGAAGCTCTCAGCCACTGCCAAAGAGCTAAGCATGTATAATCAGCGGAGAAAATGCGCCCAAATCAATGTTTATGAAGATACAAGCTTCAATAGCTCGGTCACATAAGCTTTAGGAATATTGTAACCGTGGGGAGATTTTAAAGTGAATGTTTATGAAGTGTGTGTTTCAAAGTTTTATTTAGCCCCAGAGGGTTTACTGCAGCGCAGGGTGTGTTGGCTTTGTCATAACACTGAAGCACATGTTGTTCTGTTTAAACCAATAAGGCATCTGAAAACGCACCAAACGCAGTGTCACTCATGGTCCACGGAAAACAAACAAAGCCCAGATAACGCAGAACAATAGACCCACTATTCCGACTTCCAGAGAGTTTGGGTAATAGTTTTGTTTTATTTCATCCTACTGAATAATAAACATGTTTTCCTCGTGTTGCTGATCTCCATCTCCTCAGCACGACAGACCTGGAGCCTCTTGGCTTTCTTTGAAAGTTACATAAAAACGAATATTTGCCAGGGGCGCGGCGGCGGTGCAGGACTGAAGCTCAACCTCAGTCCTGAACTCGGCCGTCACAAGCCCAAGACTCGACCTGATGGCTTTTACTGCACGTCCCCCCTCCTCTCTCTCTTTACCCACTTTCCTGTCTGATCGCTTCAAGTAAAGGCCAATAAAAAATTTAAAGTTTAAAAATAAAAAAGATATTTGTCTTTATGATTTAGGAACAATTCAATCTTAAAATGTTGATGGATGAACAGAGGAATAGATGGATGGATGGATGGATGGATGGATGGATGGATGGATGGATGGATGGATGGATGGATGGATGGATGGATGGATGGATGGATAAACATGGGTGATTTTTGTGCCTCTTCTAAGCTGATTTCTGTTTCAGTTATATTGTGTGTTTTCCATGCTGAAGATCAGGGGAGTGATGTGGGGCGACTGCGGGTACCTTGACCTCTCTCTCCTGCAGGCCCTTGGCAGAGTGAGCTTTAACGTGTTTCCTTAACGAACTGGGATCGGTGTAGCGCTTGGTGCATCCGGGGATCTGACAGGCGTACGGTTTCTGTCAACAAAAACACGACAAGGAAAAATCAGAAAACTGCAACAAAACTGATGTGCAGGCTACTTTATGTTGTAGTTTTGATTATTAACAGTATTATAGATTAAAGAATATCCACATCAACACATCTCGCATAAAGATTTAGGACGAATATGGAGAGGTTTGTGCTCAGAAAAAGGAAACGCTGTGCAGCGTATTTACCTTTCATCTGAAAGCTTAAAGGGAGAAAAGCAAGAGGAGAATTCAGAAACATTTATATGATCATTTTAAAGCTTCATTTGTGTTTACAGGAAGTAAAATAAAGCAGAAATTAGTGCTTAGTGAACAATGCAAGTTACAAAAATAAAAATGAATCTCTGTTATGTTTTTAAATAGACAAACAACTCAAATAATTAAATTGTCTTTCTCTGTTTAATTTAAAACCCAGCAGTAATTTACATTTATTCACATATACGGCTGAATAATATGTCATATCACAATATCAGTGTGTGAATGAAACAAAATAAAATGAATAAATTCATGAAAAACAAATGTAAGCAGAAAAAAATGTAATAAAATAGAAAAAATAATCGAACATTAAAAATAAAACCTTCATATTCAGTCATTATTTTATTCTTGATGCAGTAAAACTTTCTATAAATTACACATCTAAACCAAACATGTTTTAAAACCAAATGTCGCTACAAACGTCTTGCTTTATAGCAACATTTCATATTATTAACATTTAAATAATTCACATCTTTCTGTTTTCAGATACTTAACATGCTTGTGTTGTTTATATTTAAATATAAATTCAAGGCAACACAAATAAAACTGATAGATAAAAAAACTAACTTTACATTCTCTTCATCTGATTAAATTTCTGTGCTTCTCGGAAGGCGAGTTGAAGTGAAATTATTATAATTTTTCATTATTTCATACTCAAAATGGATGAGTAAAGCACCGTTCGTTCATATTTTACTTAAAATGATTGAATTTTGTCAAATTAATTGATCAGAACAAAACACAACAAGTGAACAAAAACATATTTAACAACAATGTTTACATGTCAGCTCATTTTACTTTAAATGTGGAAAATATAGAGAATAATTACAGCTTTAAAATGATTTGGAAGCGCCAAAAATCTAAGGAAGACAAGTTTGAATAATCCAAATTTCTCTGACTTTATGAGCAGCAGTCGTTTGTTTACTTTACGTTTCTGAGCGTCTTTAAATTATGGGGAATAAAAATTCCTTTGTCATAAAATTACACCAGCACAATTCAAGTTGTTTTATTAAACTTAAAGTTTAAAAAAATGGTTGTTATTCTTATATTCGACAATTACTTACATGCAGACATTCCTTTGCTGGGCCTCCAAAATGGCGCCAGAAGTGTCTGATTCTTGATTTGTGACGCAACCAAGAAACCGCCATTAGCCAGCGTGAAACCACAAGAGGGAGAGACCAGCTTTCTGGTCCTGCTGTAACAACAACAGAGTGCGACATCTCATCTGTGTAATAAGAGCTCTGATTCGCTGGATTACAGCTAAATCCTCATTGCTTGTCAGCAGGAGTAAAAATAACTGCAGGCTTTGGGAGTAAATCCACAGAAAGTCTGCAGAGCAACGTTTCCACTGAGCTGAGACCGTATATCAGGCGGAGACGGGGAGCAAGAGGCGCAGCGGCTCTTTAAATTAAACCGGATTTATATGTGTGTCTTGGAAATGCGCTCTCAACTAATTCAATTATCATTTGGAAAATATATGAAGCCGTAAAATAAAGTTACGTGTAAAAGCATATGCATTAAAGCCAAAAAACTACAGTTTTCTATCATTTACATGGTCAGGTTTATATAATCGTTTCCTTTTTGTTGTGATATTTATCTACAGAGCAGTATGTAACTTTTATTAAAAAATATTTTTTAAGTATTTGTTGAAACTATCACTATGATGTGACAGACAATCTGAAAAAATTGAGCTTTTCCAACCAATCAGAGCCAGGAGGCGGGTCTTAGCGCTGTCAATCACCCTGCATGTGGCGCTGCTCACCAAGTTTATTATAGTTAACTAAAATGACAAAATAACAGAAATTGAAATTGTGAAAACATTTTTGTTTAACTGAAATAAATAAAAACGGAAATTAATGAGGAAAAATTATAACTAATTGGAACTATATTATGCCTTTGCAAAAAGTAACTAAAATATACTCAAATTGTAGATATTGTTCTTCATTTTTGTGTTTATAAATCTATTTACTAGCCTGAAATAATCACCCCAAACAGCAACGAAAAACCCAAAACCATTATAATCCTTTCTCATTATAATCCCATTGCTCTCTGTTACGCTGCAGCTAGCATAGCCGTTTTCCTGCAACGATGATGGTTTTCTGCTAGCAGCACATTTAGCAGCGCATTCACGAGGTTGACTGACAGCATTAAGACCCGCCTCTTGGCTCTGATTGGTTGTTTCTGACCAGGAGAGATGCATTTCTTCAGACGACAGCAGTAGTTCAGCAGAGGTGAAGGAAATCGATCTTTTCACAGTTTATCTGTCTCATAAATATGTAAAAAACATTTTTTAAATAAAAGTTGCGTACTGCAGCTTTACGTGTCAGAGCAGTTGGTGAGGTGAGTGCATGTGCTGACTGACCGTGTCCAGGTGGGTGCGCTGGTGTTTGGCCCGGTCACTGGAGTTGCTGAAGGCCTTCATGCAGCCTGGATGCTGGCAGATGTACGGTTTTTCTCCTGTGTGGCTCCGCAAGTGGATCTTCAGGTTCTCCAGACGTGAAAATGCTTTGGAGCAGCCTTCGAACTAAAACAAACAAAAAAAAGATGAAGGGGAAAGAAAAAAAAAGGACAATACTCAGTTGCGTACAATTACATTGCGCAATTACAAATCGGAGAGAAAAACTGTTTTTGCGCTTCATGTGCTTTGATTGCTTCCAGGAAAATAACTTGAACTGTACTCTTGTAATTTTATGATGAAGAGTTTTTTATTCCCTAAAATTTAAAGGCACTCAGAAATGAGAAATAAAGAAAGTTGTGGCAGACCTCCTGTTCATGTCGCAGCTCTCTGCTTAGGACCACCTGGTAGGATTTGATCTGTCAGTTCTTCAGATTTGATCTATTTGTGAAGCTAAACAGTTTGATAAGATGGAAAACTATTATAAAATATTATTTGCAGCTTTTGTGAGTTGATTTAATAAGATTTACAATTGATTCTAAAAAAAATCTATAAAAAATAAATATTAATTCACATTAGTTGATGATATAAGCCTGAAAACAATGTAAACAGAGTAAGAAAATTGTTGAGAGGTTATTATTTTCCATGCTGTATTAATGTTTGCATCATTACATAAATTGAGATCAGCAATCTTCTAGTACTCTGGGATCAATTGGTAGAGCCTCCATTCTCCAAACTCAAAATAGAGCCTATAATTATATGTATCTACGGATATTCACCACCACAACCTTTATATTTATTGATGTTTTTTAAGTTTTATAAGGTAAAACTCTCTTGAATGATATTAAACACAGCTGGAATGACTCAGAATTTGAAGATTAGTTTAATTTATCATATTATTCTTCATACAATAACTCATAAAAACATAATTTTTGGTTGTTATAAAAAAATTAAAGCACATAATGAATTTGTTTGACTCACTAATGACAAATTGTACATAGAAATGACGTAAAATAAAACAGCAATTTATCTTAGTATCATCGTCCCTTTGATATTATATTGTAAAATAAAAACAAACTTTAATCTTTTTATGTTTTAAAAAGTAAATATTTCAAATGAACCAATTAATTAAGTTACTTTTTAATGGAAATGGATCACAATTAAGTGAAATAAACCAAAAACACACACAAGTGGTTCTCTGGACTAAATCCAGACAAGAAGCAAACATCACCTTCAGCAGTTAATTTTTCATACTTAAGTTTATAATGAAGAACTTTGTTAAGATGACAAATTAAGCAGCAGAGAGTATTTGCTTTTGAAAACCACTGGTAATTTCTTGGAATAAGGGCTTCAAACCTCTTCAAGGTGCGAGTCTGAGGGCAGGAAGAACGGCTTTCATCTAAACTGTTTTCCTTCCAAACATTCACTCCAGGTTTTATTAGTTCCCACTAATGACTCTGTAAATGTCACTCACCTCATTTATTTTAATAAGTCTTTACGTAAAAAAAATATCCCACTACATCACGATGATTAATTAATACAAGGCCTGAAACCACCTGAATATAAAAATACAGTTCAGACCGCATGTAAACAGATGAATTCCTGAGAAACTTCCAGCTTTCAAGAAGCTGCAGATTTGAGGCTCCAAAGCTGTAAAAACAAACGTGACTTTAACACATATATTAACAAAGAAAGTTTATGTTTTAAACTTCCAACTGATGCTTTTAAAAATGTAGCCTTTCTGAATACATTGAATTATTTCACTGAATACAAAAACAAATTTTTTTTAAACGAAGCTTCTTCTCGTGTTTCTACCTTATAAATCTAGATACAGATTGATGCTACTAGTCAAAGATTAACTTATAAAGAAACATTAAAGACAGTTTGAAAGTAAAGCTAAATGTATTCATGTTTAGAAAATCAATTAAGTTTACTTATTTAGTGCCAATTTATTTTAAAAAATCACAAACAATCAATTCACTCATGTCATACAGATAAATTTAAGTAACTAGACTTTGCAGCTAAGTTCAGTTTACAGCTAAAATTGTTAAAAGAAAATTATCCAAGGAAACCCAGCAAGCTAAATTCTAATAAAATCTAGTTTTAGCTGCCAATCTCTGGTTGATTTGACACAATTACCCTTTAAAATCTGCAGTGTAAGAAGCAAATCTAGAGCCAAATGGTAACACTGAACAGGTAATGTTCAGTAAAACTCAATTCCTGTAAGCAAATTATTACTTACCACATAAAATTGAATGGAAGTTACAAGGTAACAGAGTAATAAGTGTCATAATTTAATTTAATGGCATGGACATAGAAACGGGAAAACAAATAAACAAATTAAAATGTCTAAATATAAACTACACATCGCCTTCTCAGTGTGTTACAAACATAAAATAATTTCATTCCTGGCGTTCTGCACTATAAGACGCACTGTCGGCTTTTGAGGAAATTGAAGGTTTTTAGGTGTGCCTTATAGTGTGGAAAATACGGTAAATGGCAAAGGATGTAACCATAGACATAATATAAGAATATACGCCTCATAAATTACCGCTGGTAATCAGGTGTATCACCGGAGTTAGCGTGTGTACGCTCATGGTGCGTTTAAAGACGACTCGGAAAACCTGTTACCATTATAACGGAACAGAGGGCACGGAGGACACTAGTATATTCCCCGTCCGTTACACCTTACGGACAAACGATATGAGCTATACAATCTGTTTTCTGTTTTCACTCCACGCCATTGTTTTTTTTGTTGTTGTTTTAAGGCAGTTATGAGTCATGGTGGCGAAATCTGAAGCAGCTACTGGGCAAGTTACTTAGCAACAGGTTGTTGCTAGGTAACCACAGAGCGGGTGAGTTAGCTGATTCCACCAACCTTATAGCCATCAGAGATTGAGCAGCTAAAGGCTTTTCTCTGCCTACGTCATTATGCGGTTTTTGATCGTAGTTCAGTTAAATTATTGAACACTGATATTGATCACATGCTTATTGATTTCTTTTGCACAGCCATAGATGCACAGTGTCAAAACTTGATACTTTTCTAGACTCAAATTTCCAAAGTTCTCACAAATTTTTAGCTCAGTTTTTTAAAGTGTGAATACAAGAATTAAAAGTGGACAGATATTTTTACAGTGGTCAGGTTCCAGACTTTTTCTGCTGTGTTTACAATTTTACTTTTTAATGAGTTTCAGAAAAAGCCATCATTCTTGGGAGTTATACATAATTCTTGTACATGTACAAAAACAATTCTGCATAAATTCACAGAAATCTAACAGAGGTGTGAGCAATCTTTTCCGGCCACAGAAATATAAAAGTTTCTTCTAAGGTATTTCCTGCTAATGGGATAATTGTTGGTGTACCCTCACGGTATTCTCACTGCTGTCCAATAAATCATAACAGGAACATTTTGGATTTAAAAACTCTTTGGGGACTAGTGTTTACAGCCTGAATAACACCTGCCGACATTACAGGCTGGTAAATAATTTAGAATACGTTAATAAACACTGAGCACATTCATGCGAGACATTCATTTTCCACTGCAGCACCAGTGGTGACTTCACCGACATGTCCAAGTCACAACAGTTGATTAAAATGAAATCACGTTATTCGTTTAGCTCAAGCGTGACCGGTGAATAATTTTTGGTGTTGATGTAGATTTAATATTAATCCAGAGCAATACATTTATGAGCGGGCAGTGGCGCAGGACACAGTAATGAAGTGATTCAGTTAAATAGGAAGCATGTGAAACCTTTTAAATGAATTATTAATCAGAGTTCTGGGCTGATGACAGAGGGGAATAACAGAGTGGCTCTCAGAGAGGGGGATTTGGTCGTCCTGCTGCAGATGTGATGAAGAGAATGACTGATGACATGATTGATGAAGAGCGACACTCTTGGCTCTGAGGCAGAAACCTTACACGTACTATTTCTAAAACATGATGCGGTCTGCTTTACTCTTCATCTCTGTGCTTTTTTTAAAAGTTAAAATACTGAAGCCGAACACTGACATTAATACTGAGAGCATGTATGGACCTGGTTACACATGGATAATGTTTTCTTTCAAATACATACAGAATAAAACAGAAAAAAATGTTTCTCATTGTGTGGAGCACAAACTAAGACCTTGTATAGACGTTACCGGGTCTTTATAAAAGCAAAACTCTCTGCCACATTGTTTAAAAAAATTATATTGTACACACTGGATCGGTTTCAGAAAGGTTTTCAACTACATGAATCCACACAAAGTTAGGGTGCATTCACACCAGCCTTGTTTAGTTCACTTTATTCAAACTCTAGTTCGTTTGCCTGGAAAGTCTGGTTTGTTCAGGAAGTTGTGAATGTGTAACTCTGAGGTTGTTTTGTTTCACATCTGATACAGCTGATATGATTTGCTTCCACACGGCACTGTCAAACAAATCCAGACTAATTGCAAAACCTGTTCCCCTCCTTGCCTGTGGTGGCGCTGCACCAAGAACAACTGAAAAAAACGACACAAAAATCTCAGAAGAAGGCACAGATTATTATCTTCACAAAATGTAAACAAACATGGAGTTATGTCATATTTTAGCAGTTGCAGGATTTCTCTTTTGTCTTTGGCAAAAGATCACAAGTCATTTTTCCCGCCAGCACTAGAGTCTTACGTTTGTTTTGGTTGTATTTACCCAGAATACCCTGCACTGTAGTTCACTTCCTGCTTTTGGTGGTCTCCTGTCCACTTGTTGTTCACATATGAATTCAAACTGTGCCAGAGTTCACTTCAATTGAACAGGGACATAGGTTTGTAGGCAGATCAGAGTTCATTTGTGAATTCACACAACCCCAAATGAACCAGACTTTTTAGACAAATGAACTAGAGTTCAATTAAAGTGAATTAGACATGGTCAGTGTGAATGCACCCTGATACGGACCAAAAAAGCTAACTCTAGTCCGCCTTTGTACTAATGTCTCGGTTTGGTTTAAGTGAACTCTGGTGTGGTTTGAATGCATATGTGAATATCAAGCAGACCGGAGACCAATCCAAAAACAGGAAGTGAACTATAGGACATCGCATTCTGGGTAAATACAACCAAAACAAACGCAAGAGTCTAGCCAAAGACAAAAGAGAAATCCTACAACTACTAAAATCTGATGCAACTCCATTTTTGTTTACATTTCATAAAGAAAGAAGTCGCACACAGGTGTTCTTCAGAGGTTTTTGTGTCATTTCCTTCAGTTGTCCTTAGTGCAGCGCCCCCTACTAGTAAAGGAGGGAAACAGGTTTCTAAAAGGGTTTGCTTTGTTTCATCAAGTGCTGTGTGAAAGCGAACCGCACCAGCTGAAAGTGTAACAAATGTTGCAATTTTAAACCGAATCTACCGGAATACATATGTTATGAATAAAATTTCAGTTAAAGTCATCGTTACGAATTCACTGGTAACTGTTAGGGATGGCTAAGGATTAAGAATAAATGAGGTTACTAAAATGAATGGAAGTCAGTAGAAAGTGATAATATGAGTAGAAATACAAACATGTTTGCATGTTCTTGGGGCAGGCTGCTATTGATTTCTCACCAGAAATTGAACATTTTATCATTTACAAAAAGCTTTATCATTTCTTCAGGTTTTTATTGTTTGTATTAATTCATTACTGTTGATAAAATTTATATTTAATATCTAGATATATTGGGAAAACAACCACTGTTAAAATGGATGACTTTGTGAGCCATTTTAACGACATTACAGGTCACACACTGCCCTGATGTTGAAAGTAATTCACAAGAGAGCGTAAACAGGCACTCCCAAACAAAATCTCCCCATTTTGACCTTTACGTCAGGTCATTTAAAAACCCTGACGGGGCTTGGCTGGTCTGAACCTGCTTTCAGTTCGTCTCCGTTTGTGTCAGACTGATCAGACTGTCTGTTAGACATGCAGATGATCAAACTGTTTCCTCTGCCATGTTTCCCTTACTCATGCATAGAGAGGAAGAAACAGGGCTTTATTGAATGAATGCATGAATGCAGGATGTGTCTGTAGCCCTGAAACAGTTGGAGACGTACAAATCACCTGTTGTTAACAGTAAAATAAAAGCAAAATTAGAGGTATTACTTTTACATAATCTATGCCAGAGTTTTAGAAAACAAACCAAATCACCCTGCAAAAATCTATTCCACATTCTATGGAATAAATACTTTTACATTGGCACTATATTTTTATATTTATATTTATTTCATAGAACATGTCAATATTTTCTAAAGAAGTTTCTGGTATGACAATTCTAAGAGAATATTGATATTTTGTGTGGCATAGCAAGGATTTAGTTGAAGGGGTTTGTCTTACTGTATAATTTGTGATTATTTATATCCCAGCTTGCTTCCTGTTTACCATGCCGTTTTTTGAAAATAAGTTAAGATTTTTTGAAGTCTGGAAATTAACCCATTTCAAAAACCTGCCCCATTACCTAGCAACCCCAGGTAACGAGTTCTGCCCGTTACCTAGCAACCTCAAGGGGAGCTCCAGCACGTTTGGTCAGCTGGTTTTGCTGCTGTATGCACTGTACAATGGCTGCTGGAAAAAACAAGTGTATTGTTGTAGACTTACCACCCAGAAACCATTTTCTGTGTTCTTGTTGGTTGTGAAGGAGGCTCCACTTCTGCTTTTCAAAGATGTACGGTTGTATATTTGCGCATCTATTTGCAGCTATTTTAATTTGTGAGTGTATAAGCTGAGTCGGGGGATGTGGCCAGCAGCATGTTATTTGGATTTAAAGTGACAAGACGCCCTAAAACAGCTCAGTCTGAAAGGAGCTCAAAATGGGAAGAACTGACCGAACTAAAATCTCACTACCTACGAAGGATTTTGTACAAAAAATGTAATGAACATGTTTGGTAAAGCCCATAGACTGATCCTAACCTATTTAATTAAGCACAATAGACCATTTTTAAGGCTAAGAAAGACGACTCACCATGCATTTATTAGGTTTTTCTCCAGAATGGACCCTCATGTGGATAAGCAGCTTGTAGCGAGCGTTGAAGGGTTTGTGCCGTCGGACACAGCCGGTCCAGAAACATGCAAACTCCTCCCCTTTACGCTGGTCGATGTGCACCTTTTCGATGTGCCTCACCAGCTCCTCCTGGCTGCTGTAAGTGGCGCTGCAGTCGATCCAATGACACGACTGCTCCTGCTGGTCCAGCATGAGGTCCGGTCCTGCTGGTCTACTTAGGCTGGGGGACTGGCTTCTGTCCTGAGCATCGTTACCCCGAGGAAGCTGGCCAAGACGGAACAGCTCCCCCTGCTGGTTGGCTATTTGAAACGGCTCCCTTTTACACGGCAAGAAATCATCTGGAGGTTCTTGTTTAATTGAACAGTAATCCTCCTGTAGATTGTGTTGTTGTGATGACACTTTGTGATGGTGATCAGAATAAGGCACGTGTGAGGTAATAATTGAAGATGATGAAGAAGGAGAAACGGATGATGGTAGAGATTCAAAAGATGGAGACTTGGCACAACTGGTTAACATGTATGAAATGGGAAGAGAGGGCTGAGGGTAGCAGCTGACCCTCTGAGTGTTAGTTTTTAGCTCTGTTTGACCTGTAATGACAAAATCCTCCACAGTCTTTTCTAAGTGGGGTCCTGCTGTCTTGCAGCTGAGCAGGGAGTTGGGGTTACATCCCAGCGAAGTCCTGGGAAGGGAGCACAGACCACCTGAATGCAGTGACGGCTGGCGGAGACCCCCAAAGGACAGCGGCGCCTGAAGCTCCTCAACATCCTCGAACACGCTCCCAAAACTGGGCAGGGTGAGCTGCATGTCCGGAGGGCCGAGGTCAGGGGGCCACATACCAGACCGCCAAGAGACCCTGCCAATGAAACCACCTTAGACCGACCTTAGCAATCCACTGGAGGGAAAACCTTCCACAGCGTCCTCCAAACGTGGCGACTGAGTGGACGGCATCTTGCAGAGAGGTAATCTTGTCTCATTTGCTCCAAACTGCAGCTTTGTCACCAACGCTGTGGAAAACACAACACAAAATGATTGATCAAACAAAAGCCTCAGCTGGTACTCAGACATTTACTGACACCTAGGTCTATGACTTTAATCCAACAAGATGGTCGGTTTGAAAAAGGAGGTGGAAAAGTGAGATTCAATAGATTATTACATCACTAACATGCATTAATTGTCAAGTAGAAGACAACTAAAGGAACTAAAATAAGGAACTGAGACAAAAATAATCTGATTTGCACTATTACAACCTGCCTTTAATAAAAAAAAGTAAATATTACTATTTTAGCTTTTATATTTTTTCCTTAAAAATATAAAAGCTCACATATTATTAAAAAGGTTTTGTGGCTCTAGTAGCCTATAATCACTAGTAACTGGAGAGGAAGAGAGGCAGAGAGAGCCTATGCACGGTGTGTCTGCTCCATGTGGCGCCCCCTAAAGGACGTATATTGATACTTAATATCTGTAGAGTTTGAAAGTATGAAACCAAAGTCAAATTTCTTGCACACAATAAATCTGATTCTGATTTTACTCGGAGATTTTACAAAGACTTCTAGTTATTTCCCACCACTCTTCTCTAACGGCCTTAAAGGAGCAGATGTTGCTGTGATTGATCCTCTAGAGAAACACATTTGTCCACGTCGGCTAAGCTGAGTCAGGATTTTCAGAGTGTTATGACTCAGCAGGTGTGGCAGCTTTGACTTTTATGCCTCTTATTTCCATTTTGACTTCAGCAGCAAGTGTTATTTACAACGTCTAGCGACCGCACTGGGGTTTGATTCTATGAAATCTGCTTGTTTACAGACTTGCAGTGGTGGAGACAGTACTTAAACACTGCACTTAAGTAAAAATACAAATAAACAGACAAAAAAAACAGACAAGAATATCATGCAGTTTGTCTACGTATGTATTTCCTTTAATACCTCAATAGTGTGCATGTTTTTATTGTGTTTAACCTCTGTGACACAGCTGACATTTTGACTTGTGATTCTATGCACCTTAATGGAGTTAAATCCATTAAGGAAAATAAAAAGAGGAATGACTTTACCTTTGAAAGTTTTTATTTAACTCAAAGCAAAACCAATGTGTTATTTCAGCTGCAGTAAACACTTTGAAGTAAAAGTTGTCAGCCTAAAAAAAGGACATTAGACACACCTAACTCAGGAATAGGCTCCGTTCATTTTCAGAGATATTTCAACTCCAGTTTGCCACAGTTAAGAAAACACTGTATATCCAACTGTGTAATGTCAATAGTGAACAATATTTTAATTTTCAAAGTGTTGAGCCACATGGAGTCACTTTTTTAACTGGTTAACTCAAATAAGTCATTGATTACTTTCAAATTAATGAATCAAAATCGGAATGGGACATGAATGTGATGTGTTTTGCAACACATTATAGAAATGTAGTGGAGTAGAAACTTTATACTAGAAAGAACAGATACTTAAAGGTGACCTACTATGCTTCCTTGAAGCTATTATGCTTCAAGGAAGCCCATGGACACAAAACACATGTTTTGTGTCCATGGGCTACACAAAACATGTCCATCACATTTTTTCTGCTAAATTATTCTTAGATAATGAGATTTGAATCTGCTTGGTTCTGCGTATTTTGAGAATGAGCTGTTTTAGGGCCTCTTGTCACTTGAAATCCAAATAAGCAGAAGCTTATTTGCCCCCTAACTCAACGTTTACACTCACACTTAAAAATGGCCGCAAATAGATGTGCAATTATACAACTGTAGATCTTTGAAAAACAAAAGTGGAGCCTCCTGCATGAACTACAATAATGCAGTAAGGGGCTTCTGAATGGAAACTAAACATTTGTCTTTTTCAGCAGCCATTGTACAGCGGCAAAACCAGCTGAGCAAATGTGCTGGAGCTCAGCTTGGGTTGCTAGGTAACGGGCAGATCTCCGCTGCGGTTACCGCTTACTTTCCAGACACCAAAAAATATCAACTTATTAAAAAAAAGCAGCATGGCAAACAAAAAGCAACCCTTATTACCCTTTGAGTTCCGATAGTTGTATTTTAAACACATGCTGGAATATAAATAATCACAAAATATAAAACCCAACCCAAAAATGAAGGGGGGGAAAAAACTCAGATTATAAATCCTTTACATAATCCTGGATTGCTGCTAGGGTTACTAGGTAACGGGGCTGGGCTTAGCTGGGGTTGCTAGGTAACGGGGCTTGGCTTGGCTGGGGTTGCTAGGTAACGGCAGAGATTCCATTGATTTTGACGTTACATTTAGGAAGTTTTTGAAACCGCTTACAAAACATTAGCGGCTAGTTGGGTTTTTTTAAGCTCTTATGCTGTTTTTAGAAGCAAAACCCAAATGGAAAAATTTAAATTTAGCCCAAAACTGAAAGTATCCACAGTTAGATCTGCTTAAGCACAGTCCCACCACAGCAGTTTAGGATTAATGAGCAGCGTTGATCCTTAAAACGAGCTCTTCCTCGCTCCTCTCTCAAAAACAGTAGCTCTATTGTGTAAAATGTCCTTCACAGGTTATTGGAGATGACTCCTTCTCCTCCATCTGCCAGATATTGATGATCTAATTTGCAGCCGGATCCTTGCCACGTGTAATTAGTCATCCGAACGCCTCAAACAGGAATCCATGCTGATGAAATCCGGTTGATCCTTTATGAGCTATAAACCGGCACGGCTAAGAGGATGAGTAAGAACACTTCTGTAGTTATATTAGCTGATGATGGAGTCCCTAAGTGTAGGTTCAGGCCCGTGTTTCCTGGTATGCTCTGGTTTAAAGTTTTATGATTCTTCCCGTAAATCGCTGGAGTTCCCCCCACCGGAGTCGCGTAGCAGACCAGTCATGGGAACTGTGGTTAGATCTTAATTAGAGAGGCTGCGATGTGTCTGTGCCTCAGCGAACTCAACGGGATTAATAGCAAAGTGGTTTGGTGTGACTGAAGAATGATAATTGCAAGCCACTACCTGCTGGCTTTGAGAGCTGGAACCAATATTAAGAGTTTTGAGAGGAAATAAAACCATCAGAAGACGAGAAAATACATAATAATCACTCAATTGTTCATAATCGCATCCGATCTCTTCCAGGAATGTATCGGATTTCCAGCTGTAAGTGCAGCTGTGTCTGTTCACCAAAAACACTTTGGTCCTGATCCAGAAAGAAGAGCCAGACAGTGAAACTAAGAAAAGTGTCCCGCAAACCCTGAAGCAAGCCAGCGAGCTCTGTAAAATAGCAACCTCATCTCATGTGGTGCCTTTTAAAGACTCACTTGCTGAGGTTAGCTAAACACAGCTGTGGCATTTCAGGACAAGCTAATGTGTACTTATCTCAACAATAAGCACAAAGGATTCTTTTATATGCTTTCTAGTTTATTTGCAACGTGGGAAGGATCTTTTTTTTGTTGTTGTTGTTTTATTACTGAAACAAACCTAAACCCATAAGAACCAACATTTCTAATTATGATCCTCATAAATTATAATTTATTGGAGCTAGAGTCCAATTCTGGGATTAAAATATGGATTTTTATAGGTCTTCCTGTCTCATAATTAAATGCCTTCTGTAAGGGATTGCTACTCCTCAAACTAACTTTTTTTTATTTTACATTTTATCACATAACCAGTGGTGTCCCCAAGTGGGGGGCCATAGGGGGTCATGGCCTTTTGTGAAAAAAAAAATCTCTCTCTCTCTCTCTCTCTCTCTCTCTCTCTCTCTCTCTCTCTCTCTCTCTCTCTCTCTCTCTCTATATATATATATATATATGCTGGCATTTACAGGCCAGTATATATATTTACTGGCCTGTAAATGCTTTATTTATATATGCCCACAACAATGTATGCTTTATTTCTGCTCAGAATTGACTAATTGTCCTAAATACATGCAGACACAAATAAATGACAAATGTTTTTTAATTCACAGCTGCAGATGATGAAATAATTCATCACTTTAACTCATTCATTCAAAGATAAAACAAATCTGAATCTGATTATAAATTATTACATGTGGTTAAATTAAATCAGCCAAGTATTGGACTAATTTGTGATCAGTTGTCTTGATAAGGTTACATCCTGTTCTGTTTTGTTTTTTACTTTGGTTTGCAACAGCATTTTAAACAACTGAAACTATTTATTTGATTGGACAAACCCCAAGGGAGAATTTAACTTCATGAAATTCACCCAACTAAGTGTTTTATAAAGCCAGCAGTGTAGCAGGTCAATGTTTTCTTTTTGTCCTACATTAATTTTAGCTTCGTCTCCCACCAGATGTTATTTATTTCACCAAATCCAAATGTCACAAACAGCTGTGGTCTCTCAGAATCCAAAGGCATTTTCTCTGGCTGTAATTTACATAAATATACATGAATCTGGGTGGACTTTCACCAAAATGCACGCATAACGCCTCATTTAAATGTGGGCAAAACTGTGTGAGATGCTATTAGACTGTTGGCACTATTTTAGGAGGAGAACTGCCTTTGCGGGAATTAGGAGGACAAGCAAACTGTGGTTTAGACACATTAGTGGAAATATACTCATAAAATTCCCCCAAAGTTTGCAGCTTGAAATTTTTCCCAGAAGCTAAACAGAAAATTAAAGCTTTCATATGACAGGAGCTCAACACTGTTTTTGAAAAAAGCAAAAGCATGAGGAGTTATAGTTAAAATAAAAACATAAAACTAATATTTTAATAAGCAATTAAAGGCAACAATTCTTAGCAGAAGCAAAGTTTTATATTTTAAATTTGTGGTTTTGTTTCAGTATTGTGATATTGTGAAGCTGTTGTTTAAAACCAAATAATTCCCAGATGTCTTATTTATTTTATTAACTTAATTTGTGTTTATAACATGGTTGAAAAGTAGAAGAGTAAACAAAACATTAAAATATAATACAGTGGATCATGAAGCCACCTACAAATAGCTGAAATACTTGAGACCCCCTCTAATAAACACTGTTAAAGCTGCTGTATGTAACTTTTACAAAAAAACATGTTTTAACATATTTGTTAAGACATTTTCATTCTTGTGACATTATAATATGAGACAGACAATCTCTGAAAACATCAAACTCCTCCACCTCCACCCTGAGCTACTATTGCTGTCTAAAAATATGCTCCCAACCCAAAAACAACCAATCAGAGCCAGGAGGAGGGTTTTAGTGCTGTCAATCAACCTCATGTACGCTGCTCAGTGTACTAATGGCAGAAAAACAACTTACAGTTCCAGGAAAACCGTTTATCGATGGCTGTGCTAATTAGCATTCATGGCAGGCCATGTTGTGGTGAACCAGCTGTAACTTAGCAAAGAGCAAGGGGAGTGGGTGAGCATGAGAGTGATTGACAGCGTTAAGACCCTCCTCCTGGCTCTGTCTCATTCAGACAATTTCATTACTAAACCAACTTGAGTGTAACTTCAATTTTTTCCTGCTATCATAGTATGAAGAGGTACATTTAGTACTTCAAAATACAAAACCAAGTAGTTTGGTCTGGTTTCTAGTGTAAAAATCTTAGTATGCTTGAAATAAATTAATTTAAAATGAACTTTTCTGCAAGATATAGGAGATTCTTTTATGTCAATAATTCCTTAACATTGATTTAAAAAAGTATTAGTTCCACTGACACAATATTTAACTTATAACATGGGAAAAATACTCACTTTTTGGTTACCTAGCAACTCACTCACTCTTTGGTTACCTGGCAACAACCACTTGAGTAACTCAGGCATCAGCAGTTTAATGATTCACCACAGTGCCTCATAACTGCTTAAAAATAAAAAAAACAATGGCGTGGAGTGGAAACTGGATAAAACCGGAAAGGTTGACAGCATTTCAGATATCTAAAACAAATCTAAAACAAAAAACTAATCAATAATTACCGATATCGACCAATGTTAAATGCTTATATCATGATACGTTTTTCAGCCATATCGTCAACTGTAGGACAAAATAAGATGAAGGTTTAAAAGTCACATTGAGTCCAACAAAGATCTAACAAACACGGTATCTCAAAGATGTATCATCCATTAGCAAATCATGTTTTCTGTTAAAAACTCTATAGGTTGGTACTTTAATACTGTTTTCTGCTATCTTTGAGCAAAAAATAGGTCCTAAAAATTCACGTCTTCCAAATCCTCATAGAGGACAGCATTATTTCCTTTAAACATTTGTTCCAGTTCATCTTCTTCATTATGCATTTGTCACAAAAACAAGTGCTACATTAACTAGGCGGTGATCTTATATTTTGACCAAAGATGAACGTGGCGATCAGTCGTCACCACCTGAGCAGACGTGCAGAGCCAAATATTTCCAAGCAGGTGTGGATCTGTCAGAAAGTTTAGCAGCAGATGGCAGGAAATTCCCCTGGAATGACAGCGGTTCAGTGCAAACCACAAGAGAAAGGCCTGTGGACCAGACACAGCAGCATCAGCAGCAGCAGCGGGGCGTCTGCTAAATCTCTCCTCCGACGGACTTAAACTGGTTTGATTAGCCTTGACTGCCTCTTCCCAGTCTGTTTTTGGGTGGTATTCGATGAGAGGAAACCTTGTGAGGACGGACTGTGTTTTACATGTTCTGGATTATTGTAACTGATGTTCGGCGGATCTGTCGAGCAACACTTTCCACATGATTTCATAGCCGGTAGTGAATGATGAACACAAGGCGGCGTCCTGGGAGAGCCTGAAATTTAAAGTTTGTTTCCCTTCGCAACATTAAATTATTAGCATCATAATGTATCCGTCTGTGCTGCCTGAGTAAACAACTGAAAGTCATGATGTCACATTAAAGATGGCCTCTGTTCTGTCTCTGGCTTCCTTAGCCCTGCAAAACACAACAAACCCGGGAAAAATACTGATTTTAGGTTTGTCAGTGGTTTTCTATAGTTATGATGTTTTTGACTTGGAATAAAAAAGTCACAGTGGTAGCCAGACCAGACCAGTAAAAATTTTTAAAGAGGCAAGGCCAAAAAAATAAAGAAAGAAAAATTTATTTTATTTATGTATTTATTTATTTATTTATTTTTGTATAATAGAATAATAAAAAAAAATTAATTAAATTTTTTAAGAAGGGGCCATGGCCCCTACAAGTCCCTCTCTTGGGGGCGCCACTGATCACATACTTTCAGAACCTGTTTAAAGAAACTGACTACTCCATGCAGGTGGAGGACCAGTTCAGATCTAGTGCCATGAAAAAGTGTTTACATCTGTCTGGACTTTGTTTTGTTTTGGGGTTTTTTTTGTTCCATCTAAATGATTCGGCTCATCAAACATTTTAATACACTGCAAAAACACAAAATCTTATCAAGTATTTTTGGTCTAGTTTCTAGTGTAATTTTCTTAGTACACTTGAAATAAGACTAAACTAACTTATGAGTAACTTTTCAGCAAGATACAGGAGCTTGTTTTAAGTCAGTAATATTAATGAAAAAGTTCTAATTCCACTGACAGATTATTTCATTTATGAGACATGTTTTCCTTGTTATAAGTGAAATAATCTGTCCGTGGAACTCAAACTTTTTGTCAGTATTAATGAATTGTTTACTTAAAACAAGCTGTTGCTGAAAGATTACTTGTAAGTTTGTCTTGTCTTATTTCAAGTGTTAGAAGATACTTGACCATAAGTATTTAGTAAGATTTGTCTAAGTCCGTGCTTTCTAGGTAAACAAACTAGAATTAAAGTTAACTAACCAGGGCTGGTGTGAATGCATCCTTTAACTAGGCCACTCCAAACAACATCTTTTAAGCAATTCAGAGCAATTGTTCTGCTGTAAATCCCATGTTTTCCTGACCTTAGAGTCACAATCTGATGACTGAATGTTCTCCAGGATTTTCCGAGCTAAAGCAGGAATCCCTTTGGATGTCTACTGGATCCATTTACCGGGAATACCCAGAATCCACTGGCGGCACTGCATATCCCTTCTGACCTGGAAACATCTAAGAATCCCCTAAACTGAGCCATCTGACCCAATCTCAATGACAAGGACAGATGGAGAAATTTCAAGTTGGCTGCCAAAGATCACTTCAGACAGACAACTATAGTTTTCTCTGAATGACCGTGACTCTGCCGGGGTCACATTTCAAATCTATCCAAGAGAAAAGAATCAAATAAAGACATTTAAAATAAGTAATACTTGTTTCAGGATTAGAAGAAAACATACAAGTTAAACTGACATTCTGACCAACAGTTCCTGCTCTGAATCGATGTAAGCACACATATTTATCCAGATTGTGTTTCAGCCCAACCTCTTAAAATATAAATTTTTCTCTGAGGTTCATATTAAATGTATAAGCACTGTGCACCTCTGCTCTGCTGACTCTAGAAGGTGGTGTCATTAATCTTGACAGATCTTTATAATGTTTTACCTGCTATGTTTATTATCCTTGTATGTTAGTCTTAGGTTGCCCCCAGGAATAATATTTGACAAGAAATCCCTCAACACCGAGTCTGGTCTTCTCATTACTGTATGTGTCCCAACATAAACTATGGGCAGAAAATAGCGCCGTGCTGCTACTGACCATTACCTCATATCTTTAAAATATTAACTTTAATTTAGTGGTAAACCTCTGGCTTGTTTTGACTTTATTAAATAATCTCCTTAATTTGATATTTTATATCCATGCAGCTCTATAAATAAAACTCCTTAATGTGCCACCATACCAACGTCTACCTCATGACTAAATGGAAAATAAAAAAATATACATCTACTGTGTTGTTTTGTTCCCCAGATAATGATCTTTTCACACAAAGAAGCAAATATTTGCACTATAAAACAGAGATCCAAGTAAAGGTTAATAAAATTAGGAAGATGGATGACTATTTATGCTTAAAAAATGGATATTTGACTATTTAATGCAACAGAACAGCTATCACAAATGCATAATTTTATTTTTCCAACCTTCCTGTAATCTAGGTCTGGACGACATGGCTGAGAAATGTATCACGATAAAAGCATTTCATAGTCAAAAATCGCTAAATATTTTAGTTTTTTTGTTTTAAATATCTGAAATACAGCCAAACTGGTGGTGTGACCTTTACTGTTTTATTCATAGCTTTCACTCCACGACGTTGTTTTTCATTCTTAAACAATTATGAGGCACAAACCTTCAACTGCTGCTGCGAAAGTTACTCACCAGGTTGTTGCTAGGTAACCGCAGAGTGAGTGAGTTGCTAGGTAACCAAAGAGTGAGAGAGTTAGTTGATCCCACCAGCCTTTCTTAGCTAGCAGTGAGAGGTTGAGCAGCGAATGCCGTGCGGTTATGGGTCAGTGTTCAGTGAAATTATTGAATATTCTACAAGATGTATCATCTATTGATATTGATCACGTTTCTATCACGATATTGTTATTGATTCATTAGCCAGCCCAACTGTAATCTATAAAATTATTTTTAGCTCCAAAGGAGCTGCCTCTGTTTCTGGTTGGTACCAGGTGTTGATAATCTGCTGTATTCCCCGTATGTCTGGATTAAAGATTAGAGTTGAAAGAAGCATTTTCTTTTTTCAAAGAAAACCTTCAGGCCTAAGTTTTATGAGATTTGTTTGATGACGAACCAAACTTGAACTTTTGAGCCAAAAACCTTAAAGTTTCTGCTGGGAAGCTGAAACAGCATTTTATTTTTCAACATCTCTGAGTGTTAACACTGCAAAAACACAAAATCTTACCAAGTATTTTTGGTCTAGTTTCTACTGCAAATATCTTAATAGACTTGAAATTAAACAAAACTAACTTCAGCAAGATAAGTAGTTTGTTTTAAGTCAATAATTCAATAAAATTGATCAACACGTGCTATTTCCACTGACAGATTATTTCATTTATAAAATAGGAAATGTCTTGTTAATGAAAGAATCTGCCAGTTTAACTGGTGTGTGTTTTTTAATCAATATTAAGGGAGCTGGCTTAGATCTTTTAAAAGGTAGAGGTCTAAAAAAATGGAAAATGGAAAATAGCCTGAACCAAAATATGTTTGTTTTTTTAAGTTTGGCTGTTTTAATAGAGGATGTAAAGATGTTTTATATAATCACTACTATTTGTTGAGAATATTATGGCTTTGGGTGAGTTTATGAGCTTAGACACCCTGAAACAACTGTAGCCTATAATTACTGCTTAAAACAGACGGTGAAGGTAATGCAGGGCGATTTACGGGTTTATCTATTTAAACTATCATAACTCCAATACGTATAATATTAGAGTTATAATAGTTATTCACATTTTATGTTTTGGATAAATAATATGATGTTCTATATTTTTTAGGGGTTAAATAAATAATTGGATTAATTGTGATTATTCGATTTATTGAAATAATCACACAATTGACATTTCATCAGTTGTCAGAGTAATCAATAGAATATTCAGTTATTACTAAAATAATCATTCATTGGAGCCCCAAACTTTTTGATTATCTTTGATTAAATGTAATTGACCCTCAGCAGACGGTTTTTGTTTTCAATCATGCTGACCTACAAAATGCTGCCAGATTTTTGGGATTATCTAAATACTAATATCTTTATATACTGACATATTCATACTGTCATTTATCTTTCTGCCTTAAAAACAATAAGAAATAGGATAAAATCAGTGTCATCAATCTTACAGTCTGTTCTTTGGGACAGATTCTGAGCTTTGAAGATTTAAACCAGATGAGATTTTTTTCTGCTCATTTGTATAAATTTTTCATAAGATTATTTTAATGTTGGCTCTCTTAAGGGTGTTTTCACACCAGCCATGATCAGTCCGCTTTAGTTGAACTCTGGTTCGTTTGCATAAAAAGTCTGGTGTAAAAACACCAGACTTTTTGTGGGGCAGCGTGAATGCTAATCAATGACTTCAACCAAAGCTCTCGGTTTGGTTCCAGTGTTTTTGACAGTTCGATTGCATATGTGAACATTAAATGGACTGGAGATCGCTCCAAAAACAGGAAGAGGAGCATAGCACAAGGCATTCTGGGTAAATACAACCAAAACAAATGCTGTAGCCTATCAGGAGAAATGGACACAAAGGAAAAATCCTATAGCCACAAAAAGCCGACGTTACTCCATCTTTGTTTACATTTTGTGAAGAAGGAAGTTGCACTCGGGTCTTCTTCAGAGGTTTTTGTGTCGTTTTCTTCGTTGGTTCTTGCTGCAGCGCCACCACAGGCGAGGAGGGGAACAAGTTTTTTAAAGGGTTTGGATTGTTTGACACAATGCAGTGTGAAAGTGAACTGCAGCAACTGAAAATGTGACAAATTTAGTTTTTTTTTTGGCTCCCAATCAAACTGAGCCTACCGGACTATCAGATGTCAAAACACGCTAAATCAGGACTTAAAACATTTCAATCTACTGCACTTTTCAATCCAAGAATCCGTTTGATCTATTTCCCCTGATCAGCAATCAGCTATTAAATTACCATTTTAAATCTACGTTTTAACATTAAAATAAAATACCCAAATGCATCCAAAACCGCTATTTTTACTGCATTGCGCAAAAGAAAACAAAAGTTCCTGGACTTTCAGTGATTTACCAAGTAAAAACAATTTATAAAAGCCCTGGCTTTCAGCTGTAATGCACCCCAGAAACGATGTTGAAACCGTTACCTCTGACACTGGCAGCGGGTTGAATTACCCAGCTGTGTCACCCTTGGGTGTTGCAAAAGAGCCGGCACCCGTAGCCAGGAATAATATTTCCGCACCAAACCAAAACGAGCTCTGCCTATGGCCAATCGGTGTTAATATCCGTGAAATGTATGTATGGACTGGGCAGCAAAGGAAAACATGCGACAAACCATTTCAACAGTGTGGTGTGGAAACAGAATAACTGTCATAAAACATCCATTCAAACCAGGAAGACAAGAAAAATGTGACAAATTCAGACGCCGCGCCAGGGTGTTTTTTAGTCCTGGTCACAAATATTTATATGAGCCAGCAAATCCTTTTTTTTTTCTTTTTCTTCCAGGCAGTAATGAAAACCATATGATCAGAGTTGTTTCTCTGTGGCTTTGAAACCTTAATTAAATGCATTAGGTCATGCTGTGCTACGTAATGTAAACACAAGTAATAAAAGCAGCTTAGTAACAAAGCTGTGACAATAAATGAACTCTACTGCAATAAAATCACTATTAGTATTCCAATTGGTGATATACATCCACCAATATGAATACCAATAATTATTATTTTTTTATTTACATGTTGCTTAAAGTGAAGTTAGGTCAAATATTCATCATTGGCATGTTTTATTTCCATTAATTTTTCTCTGGCATGCCCTCTGCTCTTCTGTCATCTATTAGAGCCTAAAAGAAGAGGATTAAATTTCCCCCAAAAAACGTTTTGGAATTAATCTCAGAAATTTCCTAGAAAAAGTCTTTTACATTTCGGAGTTTCAAAAATCTAAAATTTGCAAGAAAAAAACTCAGACATTTCGAGAGTAATCTCAGAAATTTTCCAGAATTTTTTTTCCACTTTTTGAAATTTTCTGAGTTGAAATTTCCAAATTCTTTTTCACAACATTTCTGGGAATAATCTGAATATTCAGATTTTTTTTTTTACTAGCAAACTTTCCACTTTTGGAGCCTTGCTTTTTCTAGAACAAAAATCTTTCCTGCTCTTTGATCCCTCCACCATTTTGTTACTGTATCAACTGACTCTGCTTATGGTGAGAGGTATAGCCCTCTGGTGGATGGAGGACAAACTACAACACTGAAAAATAATCCAAGTTAACATTATTGGGAACTCATCTTAATCTAATAAACCATTAATTGACAATTAATCATGAGTCAATTAACAGTTTATATCTCTGCAAATGACTCCTCAGAATAATTACAGGACCAACAAGCATTTTGACAAATAAATCAGTGGGGCATTAAATGCAAGAAAGTAATAAAAAGAAGAGATTATTTTAGTAATTGATGAATGAATTAAGTATAAATGTATATTTCTTTTTTGATTAAGTTTTTAGTTTATTTCTGTGCTTTTATGCATATTTTTTTATTTAAACTGATAGTTTTCAGTCTTCTTTTTCTTGAATTGTATATATTGAAATGTTATTTTTGGACATTTTCTATCAGCTGGTTTAACAGAATATTTCACATTTTGATTTTGATGTCTCAGGTGATTTTCATATTTAGGGGTTTTCTGATAAATTAAGTTGTGAAAGTGAAAAAGAATTGTGTTTCTATGAAGATTATTTGCCAACGCTACGTGTTCATCCAGGATTGAATGCTGCAAGACAGTGACTTGATGAAATCCGCAGGGCTTCCTTACACAGAGAACTTTCTAAACTAATTTGAATCATTAAATTAACTTATATTATACCAAATTTTACTATGATAAATTGTCCCAGAAGTTATTGGTATTGGTACTGTTAAATGTTTTGAGACCATTTAACAGTAATATAGTTGTAATAATGACATAATGATGCAAAACCACATCCTCAAAGATCAATAAACTTTAAATTCTAATGAACATTTAACACTGGAACTGGAAGACATGTTAAATATCCAAAATAAATAAACAAAACAACAGAAACAACAAATAAAATAACCAGACTGAAGGGTTTTATCGTCCTGTTTGTGGTGTAAGAAAGAAAAGAGAAAAACAATGAATCATGCAAATGGAAATGATTAAGTTTGTTCTAATTTATCATGAGATAATTGATTTGTTGCTTATTGTGACAGGCTTTTATTGTACTGTTAGAATCAACTATAATGGCTAGGTGATTGGATTGAAATGTGTGTTTTTGTAAAGAGTCTCCAGACAACATTTGTTGTAAATTGGACCTACATAAATAAACTGAACTGAATTGAATAAGATCTGTTACTTAAACAACAGCTGCTTCAAATATACAAATATAGTGAATAAGACAAATAAAACATGACACTGTGCCAACAAAAGGAGCTGAATACTAGCTTTTGCTAACTGTATAGTGGTAATATACATTTCTGGTAGTTATAGCTAATAATTTTATCTCTCATGAAACCATTAAATCAAATAGTATTCTCATTCTTAATAAATAAATATTACAATTCCAGATCAATCGTCAAATTTAAGCATTAATGGCGACCCCCTTGGTTTGCTTATGCCTTGGTCTGGCTTTGTGTGTTGACTCCTGTTTTGTATTCCCACTATAAACAGGAGTAAATATATCAATTTGAAGATATAATGGTCAGAAAATACTCTGACTATTCCATCTGGTTTTGTTGATTTTTACTCGGTGCAGAAGAACCAAAACAAAGATAAGCCTGACAGACGGAAATCATTTTTTAGAAGATTTTCCTCACAGAAAGGATAAACCGCTCCAGGGCTTTTTGGCTCTCAACAGGCACTGCTCAGCTCTGCTTCTGCTTGTTTTTCCATGGTGTGAGCTGACCGCCTCCACCTCAGGAGAAGTTTCCTACAGCTGTATGGAGCATGCAGTAATGCAGAACCCCTCCTCCACCTGTTGCTGAGCAAAGAATTTATAACCAGGTTTGATATATTGCACCATAACTAGTTATTTGACAACTCCTGCTCATTTTTTTTTTAATTTTTTTTTTGTTGCTAAAATCCATTTAATTAACATAAATGCTACAGATAATATTATTCCAACGATGGTTGCTTAAAATATAAAATTAAAATAAAAAATGATGGACAACACTGACCGTCCTCTTCATGAGACTGTCTTAGAAAAATAGTGCCTTTAGTCAGAGGCTTCTTAAAATATACTGTAACACAGACTGCTACAGGAGATATTTCCTGCCCATAGTCATCACCATCTACAACAACTCTTTAATTAAATGACTTACATGTTACAATAACATTTAATTTCACTTTAGGATCAATAAAGTATTTTTAATTTAAAGTTGTTTTTAATGTTTTACGTGCATACTGCTTATGTCATCAAATATTTAATTATTTATGTGTTTGTCACAACTACTGATATGTAAATTTAAATATTACTTAAAGGCAGAGAGGTGGTGCAGTACCCAAAAACTGTACTCAAGTAAGAGTAGCTGGATCTCAACTTATTTTTAGACAGCTAAGAGTAAAAAGTATTTCTACATCATGTAATATTTAAATCTATACTATACTATAGCATTGAAAATATAAAGTTATGTGAGAATGTTGGTAATTTTAAGGACCTTATATGAATAAGAATTCATATAAATAACATAATTACAAAATAACAAAATCAATTTCCTTCAATTTAAAACTTAATAAACTTTAACAAAAACTGCAGATTTGTGTCTGTCCGGTGAATTTTTAGTTAGAAAAAACAAACTTGATCATTATTCAGAGAAGTTACTCACAGGTGTGTGGAGTACCCAGAAATTTTAATCAAGTTAAATCAAAAAGTAGCAAAAATACTCCTAAAACAATTTTTTTCCCCCCAAAAAAGTTGCTCAACTAAATGTAACAAGTTACTACCCAGGGCTGGAATAATTTCATTACTTCCCATTTATAATTTAGATTTAGCTGAAATTACGTGTTAAAATCAACAATGTTTTTGTGATGTTATTAAGCTTTTATTTCCACTTTTCCAGCGAATTAAGTCAAATAGAAATATTACAAAAAAAGTTCAACTTTAAAAAGAAAATCTACATGACACAAACATTTTTCCAGATTGAATTAACTTAGGTCTACAATACAATATCAATACCTGATGCTATCGTTTACTTTTCTTTGACAGGTTGGTTATGTTTGCACCGTTCGGGTTGCCATGTCGCAACCCAAAGACACACTTAGCTGCTTACATTTGTAAAAGCTTTGCATTAGAAAAACAATCCACTTCATCTGAAAAGCTTTTGTTATTCTCTTTTCCTGGCCTGTAGCTGAAGCGAACATACAGAAGATCTGCCAATCCAAACAAATATTTCAGGTCGACACAAATCTTGGCTTGCTGCTGTTTCCCGCTCCAGCTGAGCACTTGACCAAACAATTTGAGCATCTGGAGAAATAATTGGCCAGTCGCTGGTATTGATCAACAACCCAATCAGCCTCTCAAAGGCATAATAGCTATATAGGGCTTTGAAAAAAAACTGTAAATTTAGTTTATTACTGTTTTTATAACCACATATTTAAGTTGATATGACGTAGATAATAAAATCAAATGTGATTCAACCCTGGCTGCACACACCTCTGTGGCACAGCATTGCAATCATAAACCATAATCCCTCTGCAAAAGCTCCATGCCAGTGATATCATGAGACTAATGAATAAAACAATCCTCCTCATCTGTTGGACCCTCAGTAAGCCAGATTTCCACCCCCTGCGCAGCACTTTTCATTCCAGCTACATTACATAAATCAGTGAGATGCAGAGGAGTGGAAAGGAAGAGTCCCATAAGTAATAAGAAGAGGGGGGAAAAATATCAGACCAAACCATTTGGGGATGATCTCACCACAGTGTAGCCTACAGCACCCACTCTATTAATTTCACAAAACTTTGTTGCACAATCAAAACAAGATCTTGTGTAATTCATCATATGGAAGTAAAGTCAGACCTGAAAAGTCATTTTCCAAACCCCACTGTGGAAGTATTTTCTTCCATCCCGGGAAGATTTCTTTTTTCCCCCTCATTAATCATAAAACAGACACTTTTCTGGACTTAATTTAGCTAAACGTTGCTTCATCTCTCACCTGGAGCCTATTTATAGAAACAGATGCATCCTGTTATAGTGTCACATAGAGACTGAGACACTTTAACGCCATAAAAGTATCCTTCAAACATAACAGTGGATATGAAGCATAAACATTGTGTGGGAAAGTCTCCTGCTGCATTATAACGCCGGTTCGGAAGCAGAAACAACAGGAAAACATTAAAAGGTCTCCTCTTACCGTATCACGTCCAGGCATTCAGCGGTAGTAGAGGTCTCGTCCTCGCGCTGGCTGCACGCGGACTGTAGTTCCTACTGTCACTGCAGCGCGCTCACCTCGCGTGCTGCATCAGCTTTGTGGCGCGCGCGCACACGCACCCGATCTCACACCCCCCACCCTCAAAACCCCAACTCACCCCCCGCCCTCACTTGTTTCTACCAATAATAGAGCATCAAGTAAACAAGTAAAGTAAACCAGCTGTGCGCAGGTATTACAACCCTTCATTGTCATTCATTAAAAGGCTCCATTCATTGTTCAAAATGTAGGTTTTAAAATAAAAATTTAAACAGCAGCTTAGGAAGTTAAGTTAAATAAAAATAGGTTACTGTTACACTAACGTTTTAAACTCATTGTTAAACAGTAAAAACGGATTAAATCCCCACATGCGTACGCGGTCCGTATTTCCCTAGTTGGTATCCGTACCTAACTGTCATGACGGCTGCTATGGAGTTGCTATGACAACACTAAACAAACCAGAAGCTTAGAACTACCTCTCGGCTCGTTCCTATCTAATTTCTAAACAATATAAGTACATTACAGCTTGTACTTATTTAGGATGTTAGCAGAGGGGGGTAGAGTAACCACAAAATGGTACTCAAGTAAAACACATTTTTACTCAAGTAAAAGTAAAAAGTAGCCATTTAAAAACTGAAGTTAGAGCTAAAATTTAGCTTAAAAAAGCTACTCAAGTACTAAATAACTGATCAAAACATAAATCATTTAATATTTAAAAATTACATAATCAGATGGACCAAAATATAAAGTTATGTAGAAATTTTGGTATTTTACAAACCAAAATAATTCATATAAATTGGCAAAAGAAAATCATTTTTGAAATCAGTTTATTTCAATATAAATTTTTTCAAACTTCAACAAAAATATAGCTGTGTGTTTGTATCTAGTGACTTTGTTGTTTTCAAAACATGTTTATTCCTCATTCCATGAAATTACTCACAGTGAGAAGAGTATCCAGAAATTTTACTAAAGTAAACATAATGATATTTCCTAACAAAATTACCAAAGTGAAAGTAAAAAGTTGTGCGTAGTAAAAATACTTTTTCTAAAACGTTACCCAAATAAATGTAACTAAGTAAATGTAACTACAGTAGTCTACTAGTTTACACAAATCATGTCAAAAAGTGAAAGTATGGAACTCAACAAATGCCAACTGTCGAAATTAAATTAAAACTCATGGAAATCACTATTTTAGAGTTTTACTTTTAGCTGTATCATCTGTTTAACGATTACTAAACAATTTATATGTCCAAATTACCAGTTATTGCAGAGTCACACTTTCATAGTACTCACTCAGTGCCAATGGCAGAAAAATCAGGTACAGTCTATAAATTTATTTTAACTAAAAAGTGTTTACAGCTTGAATTAGGATAAAAAGATATGTTTAAATTGTAACTGTGGGAATTACATTTGGAGAAAAAATGTCATAAACAAAATGTTTAATGTGATTTTGTTGACACTGTAATAAATACAGCAACTTACTAAGATTTTACAACAATTTAAAATTCAATAGCAGGAAAAAAGACTGGAATACTATAAATTGTCTCATAATTTAAGGGGAAAATGTCCCTGACCTCTATTTTTATTTAAAAATTTTGTGCTTGCTGAGTTTTATAGAACTGCTGAGTTTATGTGAAATCTTTATGTATTTCAACCAGCAGCCAATCCCATAGAATGCACAAAAGATTCTGACTTTGCTTTTCTAAACTGGCTGTTTTTAGTAAATTTATTATCAAGGAAACATTTGTTTATATTAAGAATTCCATAAATATATTTCTATTTATTGCATAATTATTTACCTGTACATTTTTGTATCTTGGAATTAAATTTCTGTTCTGAGACAAACACAGGCTTTTTTGTTCCTTAATTTTAATTTTAAGTAGTGAAACTGTCGCGCAACTTTACAACTGTTTTATTTGTAATTTAAAGGTCACAAGGAAACTTTTTGGCATATTTTAATAAGTACCAGTTGTTATAACTATTCTGTATGCACAAATAATAAGTGAGTGAGTATTTTGATCTTCATTCTTAGGATATTTTCTAATTCCAAGCTGGATGATCACAGCAGGTGTCTTGTTGGTGCAATGATTGAAGGTTTGGCCTAATTATTAGACAGCTTCTTTAAATGGGGCAAAAAAGAGATTTAAAGGAACAGTACAATGTAAAATTGACTGTCTTTTTTTTTTAGCTTTGTATCATATTACAATGTTATCTTCTAATCAAAAACATACCTGGAGTGTTGTTTTGATTCTTTCATGCATGTTTGAGAAATCCTTTTATCTCCATGACAACCATTCAGCTGTGCAAAACGCCTGGGTGGACCTGGCTCCGCCTTCAAGTCGTAGCTCCTCCTCTGAGCTGTAGTTTTCAACCTTCTGAGCTTCTGCCTCACAGAGCAGTAAGTCTCCCACTCAGCTCCTTCAGACTAGCCAGCAGCAATTAGCAAACACCTGGTGGAACTGCACATCTGTTGAGCTCATTATACAAACTATTTTTCAGTGAAGTGGTGGTAAAAACATTGTTAAAGAGACAGAGGCCCAATTTCAAGGTGTTAAATCATTAAGTAGAATTTCTTTTAGGACATATTTGATATAAATTATATTTTTATAACAACTGAATTTAAATAGTTACTTGATTACTCTGTAAAATGGCATTTTGTACATAGAGAGCACATAATACGACCCTCTTTAGGATGTAAAAAGTTGATCATCAACACAACAAAAAAATGACCGACTCCATGAAAGGAAAGCTGATCACTGTTAAGAAAAATAAGATTGGCTATATCAGTCACAGATTTCTTTTCTTAATGTCAGAAATGTTTATTGGAAAGTCTTGAGTTGCTTGTATATAATTCTCACTTAAACAGATGAAAAGAAAAAAAGTGAAAAGGGAATATGTGTGTTTTTCATTTAGTTGCGTAATAATTCTGCACAATAGTTGCCCAGTAATTGAACACATTCAGATATTCTCCTAAGAAAGAAGGAACCTCACTTTTACTTTGACCTGCTATGTATGAAAGGTAAGGTTCAAAACCAGCTTTTTTAGGGCTCCTTGTCACTTTCAACAATTTTTCCCAATTCAACCTTTACACTCGCACTGAAAATGGCCGCGAACAGACGCACAACTGCACGTCTTTGAAAGGCACAACCAACAAGAATGCACCAAGTGGTTTCTGGGTGGTAACAACAAAACACTTGTCTTTTCAAGCAGCGGTAAAACTAGCTGGCCAAACGTTCTGGAAGTCCACTTAGGTTGCTAGGTAACGGGCTGAGCTAGGCGGGCGTTACTAGGTAACGGGTTTAGCTTCGGTTTTCGGTTTACGAAAAACTTTGGATTAAATGAGAGCGCTGTAGTTGGTGAATAATAAAAATAACCCCCGAAAAGGACTTGCCTGATTAATAAGCCCGCTCTAAAGGCAGTCAGTTTGGCTTTTGGGCATTTTAGAAGCACTAATGGTCTAAATGCTGTTTTATATCTGTTTTCTCCTCTACAGTTTGCTGATATCCCTATATAATAACTGACAATTCACAATGATTATGAGTTCACATGGCTCCTCTTCACTTTATGGTATTTTTATTTCCAGTGGTTTCCCTGCAATTTTATCTCAGTATGTTTGAGGTTGTAAGTACTGACCTCACACTGACCACGTTCTGGTTTCTGGTCTGCACAGTTTCCAATGGTTTATCTCTCTCATCATCAGCTCTGCTGTATAATCCGTAATGGGCTGAAACTTAATGATACCCTTTACCCCTCCATTACTGCCAGTCCTGACATTTAGATAGCACAGGGCTTTTATTGCGCCAACATTTGAAACAATCATAGTCAAAGGTTGTACAACCGCCTGTCAAATGTCCTGGTTGTCCTCTATCTGTAAAGAATACACAAAGGAGGCAAACAACACAAAAACATGTCAGCTCGGTACAAGGCTGGATGGTAAAACCTGCAAGTCAGAGTTACATTTCTGCGTCTCGAGATGATGTTCGGAGCTGTAAACAAGTCCACTGGGACGCTGCTGCTCCAAACAAAACCAGATGGGCAAAAACAATTCACAAAAGAACATATTCTCCAGGAAAAATTGGGACATAGGGGTTTCTTCGCTAACTAGATGCAGAAAACAGCTGGTATCAGTCTGTTTTGTTTGCGGCCCTTTCTCCCTAAAGTGGCAAAGTGAAAATTTAAGCAAAGGGTCACACGAATATTTAATCCAAAAACGATACACCTCCTCCTGCGAGCTGCAGCTTATTTTCATCTTTAATGGACCAAAAGCCAAACTGGAAAGGATTTCTTGATGTTGCAATTGGTACAATGTTTTTTTTCCCCCTTATTCATTATGGATTTATTGGAACTTTCTGGTGTTACATAAAAGCCAGGAAATAAAAGATTAACGTTTTTTAAAAGGCAGTTTAAATGAGGCCATAAAAATTCATGATATCAATTTTAATTTGCTCAGATTGCTAAACATATTTATATTATCAAGGAGAAATGTTGAAAGAAGTGCTGTTGGGCAAGAATAAGAACCAACATTTTCTATTAACGTCCATCTGCAGGGATCACCTGAACATTTCAACCAAAAAGTTCTGAACAGAAAGAAAACTTACAACAATATAAGAATATTTGAGTACTTTATTGGGATAAGTGCTTTGGAGTCCTCTGCCTTAATAAACGATATAATTAAGGTTTTTTTTCCTTCCACCTTTTCCTTCAAAACTGCCTTTAATCTTTGAGGGATATGTTCAAAAAAGTTGTGCAGTGATTTGGTCCAGTTCTTGTAGATTCTTGGTGTGAATCGTGTATTTCACCACATCCCAAAGGAGCTTAATGGGATTTAGATCTGCTGACTGTGGAGACCAATGAAACAGCCAGTTTGATGAGATATAAACATTTCGATATGCTACATGGTAGCCATCAGAAGGTTTGAATTACACCAAATTTGAAGAAGCCTGCAACTGAAGACAGAAAATGGTCCAGTCAAAGTCACCGGAAAATCTATTTTCTTTTCCATTCTGATGCTCACTCTGAACTACAGAAAGTCAGATAAGATATGTTTTTACTTATTCTTGAAAGATAAACTGTATGTCTTCTCAACAGAATTATTTAAACTTCATGGGCAACACTGAATTTACCAATCACATAATCTTTGTGCCTGTTTTTAATTGTCCCCTGCCTATTTATGCAAACATTTTTCACATCTGGGTTTTTTTTTTTTTTTTTTACATCTGTCATGATATGTTTATTTATAGTAAGTCTGATGAAACAACTCCCTCTGCAGTTGTCAACCCTCAGCAGCACCAATGGAAACGTCATACTTATGCATTATTAGTATAAAATAATTGAAAATACTGCACACAAAAATCATTTATGTATTTTCCCATGTGTTGTTGGGTTCCATGGCCTCTCACGTTTAATGAATACCCCAAACCTTTCCTGGATTTATTTCTTTAGAGAACACTGCCCTCTTCTGGCTATCTGCGGCAGCACATAACAAGCTTTCTAGATTCTTCTCCTGTAAATCCAATTTTATTGTTCTGATTTTATTAAATAAATATTTTAAAGCATAACATGGGTTTATGTGGCCTGGTTTATTTTATCTAGAATTATTCGTGTTATTTATAATAAAAAAAATTAATTTGTGGCCTAACTTAGCATATTTCTACTTTTTCTCCTTTACTTCAAAATAAAGTAATACATGTTTTAGATTTTATAAAGGTACAATTTTTAATTTACAACATTCATCCATCCATTTTTTGTACACCCTTGTCCCTACTGGGGTCGGGAGGGCTGCTGGTGCCTCTCCAGCTAACGTTCCGGCCGAGAGGCAGGGTACACCCTGGACAGGTCGCCAGTCTGTCGCAGGGCAACACAGAGACAGACAGTAAATTCACATAAATTACATAATGCCTATCATTTATATTTTACATTCTTGAAGTTTATTTTATAAATTATATTATCCTACTTTATAGTACTTACTATTCAAGTTATACTCTTTATTTTGCTATTTGTTTATTTTAGAATTCAGAAATACTATTTTTAAAATAAAATCAGTGTTCATAAAGTTGAAAGCAAAAAAATATAAATATTTTGCCCTTAGTTCACGGCTTATGATGTTTTGCTCATCTGGTCACACCGGATGTAGCCAAAGTTCTAATGTCGTGCTTTTCGTAGAGACGCCGCCCCTCCAGATTGCTCCGTAAATCAAAACCAACGCATCCTTCTCATCACTGCGCCATCGCCTGTTGCGTTAGCTTGCTGTTCAAAGGGGGCGAATCGCTTGTGCACCAAAAAGGACGACCTAAATTGCAATTTGACCGATTTTACGAAAAAACAAGACATTTTGCTCGTACAGGTCGTGGTGAGTATTTTGTCCCCAGACATTTTTTCATTTTTCCCTCCTTTTTCTTTTCTTTTTGGATTTTTTCCACGGTGATTTTCCATTTTGCGAGTGGACAGAATGTGCTGGCTAGCAGGGTTAGCTGGCTTAGCTAACGTGGAAATGCTTGTCCCCCTCAAAGACAAAAAAACGCAGATTGGTTTTTTTTTTAGAGCCACAACATGTTGGAAGCATCTTAGATACACTTTGAACTATTTTTGCAAGTTTGCCTAGCTTTATATTTTTCTTTGACGGGACTGATTTGTTTTTGGCTCGCTTTTCAGACAGTCGGACAGCTAACGTTAGCTTCAGCTAACAGCGTCAGAGGCAGCAACATTTTAATCCCTTTCAGATTATTGACGGCATATTTATCAGAATTTTTCAGGTTTTGATTTTTTTCACAAAAACTGGTCAGATTGGTGTTTATTTTTTCGTGCCTTTTTTTTTAGTTGGTGGTTAGCTAACGCTAGCAGCGCTAGCCGGCATGGAGCGCTACCAAGGCTAGTGCAGGCCTTGTGATTCACACTTGAGCACAGAAGAGGGCGCTGTTGGTGTCCAGGCGGGTGTGTTGTTGATTGATTTGGGTTGTTTTTGTGAATCGTTGTCTTCGGACATTTTTTTTCTCACTTTTTCTTCACTTTTTTTTTTTACGGAGTTTTCCCCAGTTTTTCCCTCGCATGGTGATTTTTTTTTTAAGCTTTGGATTGCAAGTTTTAACACATAACATGATAAATGCACATTTAATTAAACATGATGTATGAAAAGTGTCTTCCTTTGGCTGTTATGTGTTTCTCTGCATTCACTTATAGGTACATCCCCTTAAGGCTTCTACATTCCATCCTCATGTTTAGCATATAAATAAAAGGTTAAAAGTCAATTCATACGTAGAGGACTAATGACCAATGGGATTGTTTGGAAATGGGCCTCAGTCATTATATAAAGAATATGAAATATATCCATTCACATAACTGAGAGACTCCACTAACATGGATGCTGTTGTATAAAAATGTTGCTGCTTTTCTCTTTGTAGTTAAAAGTAATATTGTCGGTTATCTGCAGCTATTTTGTTATAAATGCAAAGTCTTTTATTTTTTTGAAATTTTTAGATGTCTCTGATCTTTTAAATCATGCTTTGTTGGAGCAAAACACATCTAAGACCTGCAGGACACTGCTGATCAGTTCCACAGTTGCCCATCCTTAATATTTTTGCAGCATCTTTACACTTTAGTGATTTCAGTGTGTATGAAAAATTAAAAAACTCATTAATAGTTGGTTTTACTAATGGTTTGCTTTGATGGAAGATATTTGAACATTTTACTGCTCGAATAAACAGATTTAGTCAAAACTTATTAGATTTAAAATAGTTGGTGTTATATAATGTAATGTTTTTGTGTCTTAGATTGATTTCTTAACCCTTTTAATTTAGATTTAAATTGATACTGCCTAGCTGTAGCTTTAAGGCACATTAAGCACCTATTTTTTGGGTGCTATATGTTCTGGAGTTCCTGCACACACTCCGTCCAGCCCAGGTAAGATTTGGTGAACGATAACCCTGCCCAGCTTGACTGAGGATGTGTTTTCTGTCGCCTCAGTAAAAATTGCCAGGGGGCGAAGGTGAAGGTCCAGACACCAGCCCAAACTGAGCCCAGCCCACAGTGTCAAACGTCAGGCAGACGAGATCCCCGCACACAGACGCTATGGAGTGAGTGAACGTTGAATAAACCCCCCCCCACTGCACTTTCCTTCTCTATCAGCAGGAGGGGGGCAGAGTTACTGTCCATATCACTGATGTTTTCACGGTTCTCCACCTGCAAACAGCAAAAAGCTGATCTTAGACAGGAGCGGCGAGGCTATAAAAATATACAATAAAAACATTTCTCACGGGTAACATTTAAGCTGCTCTGCATAACTTCCTTGTGTGCGTCCGCTTCACATATTTACTTTAAAAGCTTTCCGTTTCTCCATGTGAGGAACTGCAGCGTGTGTTCGGTTGGGTTAGAGGAACATGAAGCGTTTAGGCTGCGTTCGCATGAGAAAATGTGCACAGAAGAAGCGTTGTTAAATAATGGTTGTCCATGTTTAGTTTTTGCATTAACCTAAAGAAGTCCCTGCTTCCTCTTATGAAATTATTTGCATGTTTGGTGCTTTATATCTGTTTTGCAAGTCACATACCTTCATGTGGTTTTAATTTAAGTTTCTGAGGCCTGATGATGATTTTTTTCCAGTACAACCAGTGCAGCAGGTTTAATAATGAGAATTCAGAATTGTTTGCATGAGTGAACCGATTCAGAGCAGCTGAACAGCCAGAGATGTATCGATCAATACTTACCTACAAAGATGGATGTAGTAAGAAGATTTTAAGGATTATTAATTGAGGCATAGAAGATTTTTCTGGATAGTCTAGAAAGAAAAAAAAATATATAAACAAAGTTTTTGCTTTTGGTTTATGTGTTTAGACCAAAAATACTGGAAGTTTTTAATTAGTAAACAGGGCAAAGTATCAAATTTTGACTAATTGATCACAAATTAGAGAAAATAAAATGTGAATTATCAGATTGATTGATGCATCTCTAGAGAACTCCTTTCATTTCTAGATTTCTGCTCCACAGAAAGCTGTTTGAAGCCTAACTACTCAGACTTTCAGAGGACTGAAGCGTCTCTCATCCTTCGTGAAAATCTCAAACCTTCGTATCCGTTTTGTCCGTCTTTCTCTCTCTCTCTTTCCGTCAGACGTTCATCCTCCACTTCCAGCCTCATGGC
The DNA here is from genome assembly GCF_000485575.1 of Poecilia formosa. Taxonomy (NCBI): domain Eukaryota; kingdom Metazoa; phylum Chordata; class Actinopteri; order Cyprinodontiformes; family Poeciliidae; genus Poecilia; species Poecilia formosa. Next base: position 923,426 of record NW_006800147.1, read on the forward strand.
CAGCAGCAACGTCACCAACAAGACCGACCCGCGCTCCCTCAACTCCCGGGTCTTCATCGGCAACCTCAACACCCTGCTGGTCACCAAGGCGGACGTGGAGGCCATCTTCTCCAAGTATGGGAAGATCGTCGGCTGCTCCGTCCACAAGGGCTACGCCTTCGTTCAGTACGCCAACGAGAGGAACGCCCGGGCCGCCGTCACGGGCGAGGACGGGAGGATGATCGTCGGACAAGTTCTCGGTGAGGACTTTAGCTTCTACTAAACCTGAGGATTAATGTAAAATACTTCGTTCGTACCTAAAGTTTAGCCAAACGTTATTGATCTCAAAGGGAAACTAGGTGTTGCAACTCACATCATCAGAGTTTCTTCAATGTGTCGTCGTTTGCAGGAAGGATTTCCAGTAGCAGTCAGTCTTACCACAAATCTGAGAACGCCTGAAACCTGCTACAGGGACGCTCTCGTGACTTTCATGACATGCTAACAGCTAAATGTTAGCCAGCACAGACGATACTCCATAGTAGCATGTTAGCAAGCACTGCTAATCCACCCCGTTTGCTTTTGCCACTCTTCTTTAAATCATTGTCTGGCTGTGTGGTTTGGACTCGGCCTAAAGCGACTAATCAGTAATTGAAATAATAATCATCTAATTTAGCAATTGATTCATCGTTAACTGGAGTAAACAGACTAAAAAAGACAATGAACCCAAAAAACCACAAACATAAAGAAAAAAAGAAAAAAAAAAATAACAAACATATTTAATATAATAAAAAAGGCGTTCGTTAAGGGAATGCTAAGTTATTGCATTTTAGATAACAAAATGTTTATTTTCTTATTTAAAAAAGGAACAGAATTATGTATTTTCCAATTTTGTGTGGTTAAATGAGAAGACACCAATTTATTTATTTAAATCCAATAATGGATAATAATCAATTACTGAAATAATTGAGCTACTTCTTTCTCTGCTCTGCATTCATAAATACTTTTTTCAGTTCTGCAGGGACTTGGAGTCGTAGTTCAGATGTTATTTGAGCTTTTTATTTGCTGATCAGCTGCTTCTAGTTGTAAAAGCAACACCTTGTTGCCACGGTCACGCATCTGACTCTGAAAGTGAAACAGAAACTAAAACAGCACAAGTCCTTCCAATTTCACAACATTTAAGACCAAAGGGAATAATTCTCCAAACATGGATCGCTTCAACAACAAAAAAATATCCATAACAAAAGTCTTTAATAAGAACAGAGCGAATCCGACATCCTGCTGCCATGTTTTCAAACTCTTTTAAGCTTCATTGAAAAAAATTATTCCCGGTTATAAACCAGGATTTGGGTCCCTTTCTTTCAAATTGATTGCTATATTTAACAGAAGTTAATGAATTAAATAAAAGCTAATTTAGGTCAGATTTTCAGTAAAAGTCTCTGGATTTACTTATAAAAGTCTGGTTATAAAAACACAAACAATTTGTGTCAAACTTATAATTATAAGCAGTAATTTTACCCTGATTACAAATAAATGTTATAATAAACAAAATTGGATCATCTTTGAACTGCAGTAGGGGCCCCAAAAAATTAATCCAAGGGCCACAAATGGCCTGCGGGCCACGCATTGGGCACCGCTGCCTAACGCAGAGCAGCTATGAAGGAAAGAGCTTTTACTTTTGTTGAAAGTTAGAATAAAATTATTAATTGTTATTTAGAAAATTAGAAAAAAAAGGTTTTCTGTTTTCGGTGTAATCATGCTATACTTATTTTTTTAAGTCATTGAGATCATAATTATTTTGACAGCGCAAAATTAATAAATACATAGATAAATCTTGTTTTAAACCTTAAAAGGTTCCTAAAAATATTTTTATTAAAGGAAATGAAATAATAGACATCAGAGATAAATATAAATCTTTTATCATGATTTGTAAAAATCTTTAGTTGCATTTCAGTAAATAATCTCCTTGCATTAAAATGGAGAATTTTTGCAGGCTGAGTTTTAAAGAAACAAACGGATGTTTATCTTGTTTACTAGTTTGTGTGACTTTATGAGCCGTTTCTTCTTCTTTGTAGTAGATTTGAAGGTTCATTTGTAGATCTATATTATCTGTGTTGGACCCAAACATGCGGCAGTAATACGGTTTTACTTCTCAGTTCACATGTGGATCGGAACAAGTTTCGCTTGTCTGAGGAGAAAAACGTCTTTGTGTGTCTCGTCTCTCACACACGTTGCAAACACAAACATCCTTGTATTAAAAAAAAAAAAGATTATATCTAACAGGAAGATATCACTGTATAGGGATAGAGAAATGACTGATGACTATAATTATATAATGCAAAATCTGTGGTATACATTTGTACTCGGTTCCATTGAACTCTCACAACCAGGAGAGGTATGAGAGTAAAATGATAGACGAGCTGCTTTTTGACCATTTCAAAGTGGGGTTTGAGAAAACTGATTTGTTTTCTTCCTTTGTTTTTTTTTTCTTCTTGTAGTCCTCAATTCAGGAATTAATTAGGACAAAATTACAACTTTTAAATCAAAATCTGCTTAGACAAATGTTGGATGCAACACAGTGATCATCTTTTTTCTGCTTTCCTTCCGTTGTCATGGTAACAAGGACCACATCTACTCTAAAGTCCACTAAATCTGCTTTTAATTACTGTATTAAAACTTTAAATATATAAAGTGTATTCAAATTAAGACTTTATTGCTGACGAAATATTTATTTCAGATTTCTTCAGTTGAGCCCAAAATGCAAAAAGTATTTGAAGTTTTGAATCTAGACTCTTGTTCTTATTAAAAAAAAAATCATGGTTAATTAAAATAGTTTATGCTTAATTCAGCAAATTTAAAAAAATCACAACATTTTTGGTAATTTTTAGTTTGCAAAATTTACAGTATATTTTCACAAAGTTTCAGGCTTCAGATTTGCAAAGCTCATAGACGTGTAAACAAAGTATTGACAAATAAAAATGCTCACCACACTTTTAAGATCTTTTTTTTCTGTAGGGCAGAAAACAAGGCATCCCTTTCCTGCAAATTACACATAAAGTCCTTTATTATTTGTGTTTTCAGTGAGAGAATATTGTGGGGGAAAAAATCAAGGATTTAGTTGATTTTTGCAAGGGACTCAACGTTTGTCATGATAATCTTGAAATGCAACAAACACTTTTAAAACTTGGATTGCAGCAGAGTTTGGTTTAATTAAATTCTGCCTTGCATTATTTTAGATCTATGAATTTAACTAATTTGACTTTTTTTTTTAATCTGAAAGGAGCAAATTGCAAAACTTAAAGCTGGATTAATAACCACTTTATTACACATGGCTTAAAAGTTTTTATCTTAATTGATCGTTTCAAGCAGTGCAGCTATGTTTAAAATGTAAGTGTACCATTTAGGTGAAAGTTGTTCTTGTTTTGTCTGAAAGGTGTTTCAATCGTCACTCCGCTTCATGATCCGCTCTGTGTCTTTTACCTCAGACTGTAACCTCGCCGGAGAACCCAAACCGCACCGGTCAAAAACCTCCAAACGCTCGGCTGGAGACATGTACAGGTCGGTCTCTGACCAACAAACGCCGCCTTTAGCTGATGCAAAGATGACAAACTGTTTTTAAAAGAGGCTTGGAGAAACAATACGTAAACAATGCGTTTACATATTTTCACCGCTTTGTTTATGTTCTGCCTTGCAGTAGTTCTTCGTTTGACCTCGACTATGATTTTCAAAGAGACTACTACGACAGGTGAGTGAAAACCGTCTGGAAAAAACTATCACTGAGCGCCTCAGTCAACACCAGCGTGATTTCTGTTTCGTTTCTTTTTTTTTCTGTGCGGTTCCAGAATGTACTCGTACCCGTCTCGCGTCCCCGCGCCGCCGCCGCTGTCGCGGGCCGTGATCCCGTCCAAACGCCCGCGGGTCAGCCTGAGCGGCGGGAGCAGCCGGCGGACCAAGAGCAGCTTCTCCTCTTCATCAAAGAGCAGCCAGAGGACTTCGTCGTCCAGAACGAGTCAGTGCTCCCACCGAAAAAACTTCAGTTCCTAAAGAGCATTCATCACTGCAGCTGGAAGACATTTAGATATACAGAATACATAAAACAACAAGACAACATGGTTCAGGAATATAAAATCTGAAATTTTCCATTAAATTTCTGATATCTACAATTTTTTCCAAAATAGAAACTACAAATGACAGAGAATATTCTCAAAAAGTGACTTTTATTTGATTAAAAATAAAATCCTGATTTTTTTAAATTTTTTTTGCTGTACTATTTCCGATTTCAATCTATTTTTTTCTGAAATAGAAATAAGAAGTGACAAAATATTATTGAAAAGTGATTTTGTTCTTTAATCATCCCTTATGCTAGTTGTACACAGAGTTCTGATCGGCCTGTTGCAACAAGCAATAAATCAATTAATGCATGATAACTTAAAACAAACTCAATAATTGACATTTAAATGATTGATTGTTGTTTTTGTGTCTCTTTGTTCCAAATATTGAATTCAGATCAACTTTATGACGAAATATTACGGCCAGGCTAAGTTTATTTTTGTTTAATTCTAAATAAAGTCTAAATAGAGACGAAAGCGTTAATATTACCAGAATAAAGTCGTAATATTAGCAGAATAATGTAGTAATACTGAGAACTCCTTCATGAAAACTAAAAAAATTTAAATGTGTAATATTGAGTCAAGTTTTGCTTTATCGGTACTCAAGAGCAGCGATACTTCATAATAAACTTACTGAAGTAAAAATACTCCTAAAAGTAACTTTTTTTTCCCCCCCAAGAAAGTTACTAAAGTAAATGTAAAAGAATAAATGTAACTAGTTACTACCAACTCTGGCTACAAATGATCAAGGGAATAATAAAGCAGTGCCATGTTGTTTCATTTTAAGCAACAAAATGCTTGTTTTCTTATGTTAAAATGAATTTGTTTTATTAATATTGTGCAAATAGGCTTCAATGGTTAAATGAAAAGCCTGCAGAATGTGCTGCTTTTTTATCTTATAGTCAGAATAACTGATAAAATATTAGTCTCTGGTTCAACTGCAGAACAGAGTTTAATCTTTTGTTTCCGTGCAGTGAGGGTGGACGAGCTGCAGACCATCAAGCGTGAACTGTCGCAGATTAAAAGCAAAGTGGACGACCTGCTGGAGAGCCTGGAGCGAATGGAGAAGGACCACAGCAAGAAGTCTGGTACGACGGCGACCGTTTCCACCAGAATACGGCCGTTAAGCTGATCTGATGCTGCAGGTTTTTAGTGAATTCACATTTTTGATGTGTGTGTTTTGTAGCAAAGAGCATAAAGCCAGAGCCGGGCGAGGTGACCTCACCGCCGCACTCCAGCAGCAAGAAGAACGACGGCATAAAGAGAGAGAGGGAGAGCCAGGACATGAACAACTCGGATGAGGAGGAAGAGGACGACGATGATGAGGAGGAAGAGGAGGGAGACCTGCTGGAGGAGGAAGAGGTGAGAGCGCTTACCTGCTGCGGCCTAAATTACTAATTTTACTTAAACTTTTTCAAAAAGTTGCTACTTTTTTTTCCAAACTTTATTTTGGTTTCTCAAAAAAAGTTGAAATTGTTGCACATAACTTTCCCAAAAAACGCAGAATTTCAACACAATATTTAGAGGACAAATTACATTTTCAATTGCCTTCCTGAAATGACATCCTTAATACATCGTAAATACAGTACCCCATACTGGTCATTCAAGTTACTGTATGCACAATAAAAACAAATCCTACTGAACATGTAAAAACGGCTTTTACAAAAAATAAAAAGCAAATGTTACCATTTAGCATCATGCATGTTTTCATATCGGAGGTTCGGCCTTCAAGAAATGTCATGGAGCAGGAATTTAATAGACGTCTATTTATCACTAATAAAAGTGACTTCTTCTAGAATTTGGAAATTATAAACAAGGATGAGCCAGATTAATGAAGGTCCACAATTCACTTTCTAATATCTTGGCTAGTAATTTGGATTTTTCTGACATTACACAAGGAGGAGTGCAACTGAAATGTTAATAAAAATGTTACTCTTTGTTTTTCCCACATTCTTTAAAAAGGCATAATACTCTTTTGTGTCTGCATAAAAAGTTATGAAAGTTTGACAGTAGTAATAATACGAAAAGTCGTAATAGTACAAAAAGTCGCGATAATAGTGTGAAATGACAGAATAATAGTGCGAAATGTCGGAATAATAGTACGAAATGTAGGAATAATAGTACGAAATGTCGGAATAATAGTGCGAAAAGTCGTAATTCTAAGACAACTCGAACACAACAAAATATTTTAGATTAAAATGAGGAATATCTGACATCTTGTGAAGTTATACTTCAGGACCAGTTTTGCAAATGACATTTTTAAAAATCTTTTTACACATCGGCATCAAAGTATTTTCAGCAGGACTTTGAGGCGATTTTTCAAATGTCTTATTTACGTCAATTTCAAAGAAAGAACCTAAAAAATTGCCAAGCTGATTACGTTATAGAAGCTTTTTTGTCTTTAAAACCACATTTTTCTTGTAATTTTACATTTATTTTGCTAAAATTACTTTATTTTTGTAATTATAGAAAACTAACCCTAACACTAGAGAATATATAAACTTCTGAACTTGAAAAAAAAATCACTCATATTCTGGCTTTTAGCAATTTTTTTATCCTGAGTGCTAAAACAGAAAAAGTTTAGTCTGATTTACTGTATTTAAATTGAAAGTATGTTATGATTTTTAACTTTTTAGTAGGTTTAATGTTGCAGTTCTGCTCTCAAATCCATCAGGTCAAGAGTCAGGAGAGGGAGGAAGAAGAAGAGGAAGAGGAGGAAGGCGAACACGTGGAAGGAGACGAAGATGATGGCGACAGCGTGAATGGTGACGACGACTCGTAGGCGGAGACTCGGCGCGGCTTCCAGAAGGAGCTCCGACTCCTGTTTTAACACTCAACGTTGTAGATAGAAACACAAGTGTGCACGAAAACACAAGCATGGTGCACACACCTTACTGTCATGTTGTCCCTGAAGATTTCCTTTTAGTTTTCATTTAGTTGTCCAGTATTACTGTAACAGGAATATCTAGCTGTAGGTTTGTGTTTAGTTTTTTCTCTTCTCGTCTTCGTGTGGAGACGGGAACATGGACTAATAATGTTCTCAGAGACAACAGCTCGACGGACATCTCTTAAAGCGAGGACGAGAACTCAGCCACAGATTAGTTTTTAGCTTCTGCGTGTTTTTCTTCCTCCTCAGTGAGTTTCTTTGACCTTGTGTGTATGTTCATGTCAGTTTTTTATATATATATAAATATATAAACACACTTTTTAGTTTAACTGTAAAGAAATAAATTGCAATAAAACATTAAAATAAAATCTGAGCCTTTATTTTGCCCAAAAATCTGTTTTTATTAGTTCAATGTGACTTTGAAATGCTAGAATTGGGGAAGCAAACAATCAAATTGCCCTTAGTAGTTTATTTGGATTAAAATGAGTTCAAATCATTAACTAATAACGTCCGCTTTGACTGCCTTTCATTGTTGTTTGGCCTCCATCCAGGAGGAGGCGATACTAATATTTCAGGCAAGAAGATAAACAGAAACGGAATGATTTTTATGCGATTCTGTTTCGAAATATAAACACTCTACAAGATCCTTAAAGACTCCGCCCATTTCAGTTTTCTTTATAAACACTTAACTTTAACTGTAAAGAAACTAATTGCAATAAAACATTAAAATCAAACCATAGACTACTTGAGTTTCCTTTAGCTTTAAACTGTTAAGCGTGACTTTGTAAAACTAGAATAGGAATACAAACAATTATTAAACATTGATTAATGGCTTGTTAAATTAAAATGAGTTAAAATATATTAACTAATGTCCGCTTCGACGGATATTTTAATTAGTTGCAGTGTTGTTTGGCCGCAATCCAGCAGAGGGCGCTGCTGTTCATCCTTCGGTCAGCCAGAAGAGAAACAAAGATGGCGGAGGGCGAAAGAGAGAAGGTCCGAACAGAAACGAATGCTGTGTATGCGGTAATGTATAGAAATAAAAGCTCCTTAAAGAATATGTCAAGGTCAGTTTATATGTGTATACAAACATATATACATACTTTTTAGTTCAAATGTTTAGAAATAGTTTGCTATGAAATTGTTGAGGGCGAGGGCCCCGCTAGTCATCCTTCAGAGACAAAGATGGCGGAGGCCACATCTGTTAGCAGGTAAGAAAAGATCCAAATGGCGACCGGTGTGGAATTTAAAATGCGTTTTATGTGGTTCTGTTTAAAATGTAAACACTCAACAAGCTCCTTAAGTTGTTCATGACACTATAAAACCAAGATATTAGAAAGATAAACTGTTCTTTCTGCTTACAGAAGCTTTTAAGTCTCAGTTTTCTTCTGTAGTGAAAATGGCCACTTATCAATGTTGCAGTGACAGATTGTAAGATCATTTAACTTTTGATTATTTCATTAACCTTGAATCATCAACTAGAATGGGATACTAATTTCCAACTTTCAGTGTCATTCACTTTCAATCTTCTTGTGAAGGTAAACTTAGTGAAGATATGCTAAGGTCTCACGACATAAAACAGGTTTGACATGTTAATGGAACTTAACAAATGCTGAAGTACTGAAACCTGTTGAAAAGAAAACAATGGAGATGTTTAAACATTCTCCACACTTCCTGATGTACCTGTTAGGCTTCCAGTAAAGGATTACAATGAATATTTATGTTAGTACCTATAAAATAGAGGGTGGTGTAAGAGCAGAAATGGTTTCGAAACGCATCTGTCAAAAGGTATCATTGAACATTTTTTAAAACTTGTCCTATTTTTCTCATTTGTGTTTTTTCACCTACTAAGCTAAGTTACAGGTCCAGTACGTCAAAAATACAAGCAAATATTCCTTTTAGCTTTTATAACCAAGATAGGTTGCTATTATTAAGCCCTAAAACAAATAATACATTGTTTGGTAGAATTGTACAGAAACTATTGTTGCACAATGCCCTCTGTTGTGCAATTATTTAAAGTTATTAAATCAAAGTTTTCATGTATTCTAATCAGTGGTGCAGGTGCCTGAAAACAGTCCAGCAGTATAGTATTTTTTTAAAAGAAAATAAGGCATCGAGTTTGCTTAAGAAGGTTAGAATCAGATGATAAATGTCACAAACTAGAAAAAACATTTTACTATCTGATAAACTTATTGTTTTTTTTGCAAAGATATGCTTTGTATCCAGCTACAACTTCTATCACCCAGAGAACATTTAAAGGGTTAAAAGACTAATAAACTAATAAACAATACAAGATGTAGAGAAACTCACCCATGCGTTTATCTTTCGTTGCATTGATTACTTTAAAATACTTATGTTAGTTCATAAATCACTGAGTGGCTTAACACTAAAATACATTAAAGTTCTGTTGTTGTATGAAACTTTCAGACAGCTCAGGTTTTCTGGTTCTACTCTGCATCCCCAGAACCAAACATGGAGAATTTACCATTGAGTTTTTATGCTCCTCTGATCTGGAACTATAACTTAATAATAATTAGTTTTATTAATAAAAGTTGAAACATAAAGTCTGGATTACAGCTTTGCATTACTTCTATTTATATTGCTGCAGTAATGTAATATTTTAGTTTTATCGTGTAAAGCACGTTGAGGTGTTTTTGTTGCTGGAATGTTTTATACAAATTAACTTGACTAAAATGAACAATCGGGGCACCGCAGGGCTCCGTGTTCGAGCACCTGACATATTAATGAGTAAAAGTCAGAGACAAGCAGGTAAGACATTAATCCATATATTTGGTGATGATAAAACGTAACTGCACTTATTTAAATACATGCACAAAAATATTAAAATTTAATGTTTATTGTCAAAAAATACAGTTTATTAAGAAAAACGATAATGTGGTTATCAACATTTTCTCCTGATTTTTCCATTGTCCCTTGCTAAATGTCTCAAACTTTCACATTACGTTTCTTACACATCTCGAAGCGAAGCAGAGTGCTCATAAATATGTGCTTTGTCATTTTATCAGTGTTCAACCACCTTTCATATCTTCTCACATACCAGCAAAAGGCATCAACTTGTACCAAGTGGCTTGTTTCCTTTAGCCGTACCGTGACAGCTGGAGTGTTTGACAATCAGATCCAGAATGTTGGTCGACTGCCATCGAGGTTGAAATCTTGCTTTCGGTTTAGTCGTTTTTCTGGTGTAGTGAGTTCTTCTGGTTTCTTCTGGCTAACCGACAGATAACTTAATCTACTTAATGAAAACAAGACAATCCTGAGCTGGGATGGGCTCCCATTAAGATGACAGATTTAATAAACAGACGAGACCTGCTCACATTTCATTTCACACAGTAATAAAAGCATTTAAAGATAGTAATTGTATCAATAGATATGTTTACATTATTAAAAAATATATACCTTAGATCACCAAAAGGTTTGCAGAACCTGAGCTATTAGTTTCTTCATCTCGTAAGTGTTTAGAACAAACAGTGCAAAATATAATTATACATCTATGAATTAGCTTTGTAAAAACACTTCATAAACAACATGACACTCGGTTTTTGCTGCGTTTTAAAGCAGCACCCTTCACTGTGTCTTTGTGGGGTTATAACAGCTTCTTCTTCTCTGTGTTTGATCAGGCGAACGTCAGGATGGACAGTGTGAGGAAGCTGACCAGAGGCAACACAGCTGGAGGAGAAAGACAGAAAGACGTGTTAATTAGAGAAGGAATTAAGGCCCTAAAATGTCTTAAATTCATTAAAGAACATGTGAGTTGGTCTTTAATACACAAATCACAGGTCTTAAATTGTGTTATGTCAGGTCTAATCTTGAGTCGTGGGAATTTCCTGTCAGGAAAAGGTTTGACATCTTCATTGCGTGACTCAAGATGGTTAAAGCTACCGCTAACTAGCTGCTAATACTTGCTATCGTGCTAGCCTTTTTGGGTCTGTCGTTGCTAAGCTGCTGCCAGGTGCTACAAAAAGAGCCATTTTTTTACATTTCTGTCATGATATGGGTCTTACATTTTATTCATAATGGTCTTTAAAAGTCTTAAATTTGAGATGGTGAAACCTGCATAAAGTCTGATCCCTGTGGAGAGTATTCATATGTATTATTTGTAACATCTTTGGATGTTAGGTATCGTCACAAAACATTATTTTGAATGTAGGAATATGTAGATCTAAATATTAATTAGCTCGGTGTGTAGCTTACCACTAGAATAGAGAGGATAGCTGCCCCCTGTTGGTGCTGCTGTGGTGTTTGTTGTCGAGTTTAGGAAGGTGGAAAGATCTGTAGCATTACCAACTTTAAAAGAGAGGACGGCAGGAAATACACCTGAAAGAAAATCATTCTTTTTAATTCATGCCTCAAACATGCAAATTTCTATCATTTACTAAACTGTAAACAGCTAAACACATAAACATTGTATACACAATCCAAAATGACAGTGTTTGTTTATATTTGTGCTCTTACCTCCAGTGAGTTGTCCAGATGTGATGACCATTTTGTAGGTGGTATCGGCGGCGGCCCTGAGTGCAGCGTCGGTGGTGGCATTCAGACCAGCGACGTTAAACGTACACTTGAGGTTGTCACCAGCGATGGTGTTTTGAACATCTGTCATAGCCTGAAGATTTGAAGTCAGAGTCATAAATGCTATTCCATAAAGATCTAGTAGATACATTTTAAGTTAATAAATGCGGATCACATAATATTTTGTGAGTTGTGAAAACTCTTACTTTCCTTTTTAGCATGGAAGTTATTTCGTTGAAGTTATTTTACAGATGTAGGAACAATGCAATGTTAAAAGTTAAGTCTTACCTTCGCTAGTGTACCGTTCAGAGTTCCATTGACAGAAACCGTTGACATGCTGAAGAAAGACCCGTTGTTTGAGCTGTTTTGACCACAGACATAAAGCATGATGTTCTGTGGAGAGAAGCAATGCAACATTTCAGTCAGAAATTATGAATATTGTTCAAAGTTATGACTTTAAGTTGTCTTCAGTTTAGCTTACTGTACACCATCATTCGTCATAATATTTACGCCGCCTAATTTTATTAAGCTGAACACAGTAAACTAAGCCGAGATAAATTAAGTTCATGCATCTAAAGTAAACTAAGCTAAGTTAGGCTAAATGCAGCATAAATAAATGGAATCAAGCTAAAGTACGCTTAGCTTAGCTAAATTATGATGTTAGTTAAGACTATTTGATTGACTTTGATTAGGAATATTTCCGCTCAGTTTCAAAATTAATGTCATAAAGTCAGACTAAGCTAAAATAAAACTCGCTAAACTAAGCTAAGAGTTATTTAGTGACAGCTAGCAACTATTATAAAAATAAGAATAATTTTAAAATGTAAAATTGCAGTTTTAACCAAAAAGTAAAAGGTTGTTTCTATTTCGTAGCTGTTTGATTTTTAAATAATTAAACCCTTAATATTTACATTTTGTGTCTGGGAGTCTACACTTCTCATATATTATGCATATTGTTAAGCTAACTAGCAATATTTTGTATCTCCCTGTTTTTTCCCCAAACATTTATTCAGAATAACTTTTGAAAATGTAATAATCATTACCTGAGATGGGCTCCTGGTGAGACCCACGGCGATGTATCCCGTAGAGTTCCCACTGATCTCAAAGGCCAGGTCCACGCCATTTGGGGGGTTCAACTTTGTGGGGCGAGCAGATCCAAAAAGACATGTGGTGGTGTTGTCTGCAGGGTCGCAGGCATCAGGTTGCTGCACGCACGCTTTGGTTGAGCCACATCCTGTTTTAGAAATGACAACCTGGAGACAAAAACAAAGCCAGAGTCAATAAACAGTCAAGAGATTCTTTAACTTCCTTGTTCTGGTGGAGCTTTAATGTGAAGATTAGATGCCATTTCTGTGTTAATTACATTTAAAAATCAGATTCTGTTTCCGTTTTCTTGCTTAGCCACTAAAACTTCTGTGTCAAAGCTAATGGGTAACTTCCTTCTGTCGTCTTAAGCTCCCAGTAAACTATCGGTTACAGTTTAACAAAACCAAACCAAAAGATTTTGAGCTTTTGTTTGTTTCCCCAAGTCTTTCTATTTGTCCTCTGAGTTTTTAAAGGTTATTCAAACAGCAAAGCTTTTAAAAATGTCCAACAAATCTAAGAAAATTTGTTAGTAAGTTGGATTTTAGACATTTTTGTAAGTTCAGCACTGCAAAAACACAAAATGTTGCCAAATATTTACTTAGTTTCTAGTGCAAATATCTTAATACACTTGAGATAAGACAAGTAACTTCAGCGAGAAATAAAAAATAGTTTTAAGTGAATAACTCCTTAATATTTATGAAAAAACACTTGTTCCACTGGCAGATAAATTCATTTATTCATTAGTGGAATAATCTAATAATGACACCTTTTCATCAATATTAAAGATTTACTTAAAACAATCTTACATCTTGCTGAAAGGTTTTCTATAACTTAGTTTTGTCTTTTTTAAAATGTATTAAAATATCTGAACTGGAAACTAGACCAAAAATTAAATTAGGTAATATTTTGTGTTTTTGCTGTGAGATCTTTTTATCTTGTAAGTACATCAAAGTTGTTGGTAATAAAGTAGATTAAAGTATTAACACTACAATAATAATAATAGTAAATACTAACCTGTGACAGGACTGGCTGGAAACTGAGAGCCAGGAAAACCATCAGTGTGGCGAAAGCCTGCATCATCTTATGCTCCATTTCTGCCTGGAAAATATAAATATTTATACAAATCATGTTAAAAAAATTTGTTTTAAGGATTTTTATCTTTTAAAAAACATTCAAATGGAAATTTTAATTTTGCAATATGTTTTAACTTTGTATGAACAATTGAAATTTAATGAGGTAGAAAATACATATGATAGAAAAAAGATAAGATTTATGTTGTTATTTCTGTTGTTTTTTCACAGAAATATAACAGAAAAACATAAATAAATCTTACTTAAAGAGGTTTATAAAATTACTTTGACTAAATGTATGTCTTCTGGTTTACTGAAAAATGATCAGATTTAAAGTTTTAATGTTTAAATAAGTAGAAAAACCCAAACCGGTTTTTGTAAAGAAACATAAAGTAAAGTCTTGACTTACTGGATGTGAAGGTTGGTTCAGTGAGGAGTTGTTGGCAGCTGGTGCTCTGGGGTTCTGTTCAGTGGGGGAAGCTGATGGCGCTTTTCTACAGCCACCTGGAAAGGGGCGGGGCTTAGCAGAAACACCTGTCTGGGTACCAGGATGACACAGGTGCACCTTTGTTTTATCTTTCTGTCAGTGGAAAAAAAGGTTTCTGTGGAACGAGTTTGACCACTGAGGGGATTTTTGAGATTCATTAGTCAGATGAGACATTCAGCTTTAGGTTGTACAATGAGTAGAGTTTTTTAGTGTAATGTTACAGGATCTCAGCTGGATTTAACTAGGACACTTCTAGGACACCTTCATTTGCTCCTTCAGCAAAGCAAAAACACAAAATATTACCAAGTATTTTTGGTTTAGTTTATAGTCCAAATATCTTAGTACTCTTGAAATAAGACAAAACTCACAATAAACCTTTCAGCAAGATATAGGAAATTGTTTTAAGTAAACGATTCATGAAATAAGTGTAAATATCAGTGTAACTAGTTTTGTTATCAATTTTAAATAATTATTTACTTAAAACAAGCTCCTTTGTCTTTCTGAAAAGTTATTTACAAGTTATTTCAAGTGTGATAATTTGTTTGTACAAGAAACTAGATCAAAGATAACTTGGTAAGTTTTTCTGTTTTTGCAGTGTAGTGTCAGTTTGAAATGCTTTGTTAATTTTACCAAACTTTTTGTCACGTAGACCAAAATAGGCAAGTCAAAATCATTGGCAGGTTGAGAAAATAAACAGAAAAAAAACAAACTAAAATTTTTGGAAACTTATTTATTGTAAAAAATAAAACTTAAAAATACATTTCTTTTAAGTTTTGTTGTATTAAAAGAAAAAAATAAATTTCTTTTAAGTTTTGTTGTATTAAAAGAAAATAACCTAGTTTTGAAATTCTTTTAGTTTCGGTTGAATAAATTTATTCTCAGTTGTTAAACCGTATTTCGTTCATTTTATTTCGAAATTCTCGCTATGTTAATCCAAGTTTAGTATATTAAATAAAAGCAAAGAAGGATTTTCAGTAAAAGTTCTACTTATAAAAAGGATACTTTAAATATTTACACAAATCTGTTTTCAGAAAATTGTCAAGTCAATCAACTATTCCATTCCTACAAAAAAAATGTTTTCTATTGTAAGAAAATTATGTTGGTAATATTGTCAGCCTAATTAAACATTTAGTAAACAGGTTTGTATCATTCTTGAACTGCAGATGTGGGCCACAAAAAATATTTCCAACGGCCACAATTGGCCCTCGAGCCACACTTTGGACACCCCTGTTGTAGATGAAACAGGATGTACGTCTTTCAAACCATTTTGTCTCTTGTTTTTTTGACCTTCTGGATGAAACATTGATGCACTTTTGAGGAAATTTTATTGTTATCATCAGATAAAACCTGAAAATACATAAAAATGTAACTAAATGTGTTTATTGCATCATAAAATTGGAAATTGTTCAAAATAGGAATCATAAGATCTCAAGAAAACCAGGAATTGTTATCAGCCTGGAGAACCCGGATTGGAGCGTTTATATTATGAAGCAAGTTTTTTATTACCTGAGATTTTAACCTTTGGGCCAAAAAATATAATTCCTAAAAGCTAAAATCAGCAAAATGGTTTTGGGATTTATTTTTACCTACTCAACAACAAACTAACAAATAATCAGATTTTTTTTATAGGATTTTTTGTAAGAATGGAAATGTAGATCCAAAATGTTTAATTGCTTTTTAGACGGTAACTTGTTAAATCAAAGGCATCCAGTTTGCTTTTGCTTTTTATTTTGGGCTCCATTGAAAAAAAGTGAACAAACTATTCCATCTATTGTCAGCAATAAGAACAGAATCTAGGTCAGTCATCGTTTGAAACACTTACTACATTTAGCCAAGTTTAAGGTTAGTAGTTAAAATCACATTTTGGATTAATTTAGAGTCCTGGTTACCACTACAACAGAGGGAATCCAGAAAGTTTGGAAAAGATTAACACTTCGTGCTGCGTCTTATGTTTTATAAGTAGATTTTAAAAGTCAGAGTTTTGTACTAATTTAATTAAATTTATTCTTGAAATGTGACCACAAAAAGTCAGTCCAGTGGCCGCAAATTGGCCCACACGCCTCACTTTGAACACCCTTGCAGTAAAGTCTTTTAAAAACACGTTAATACAGACCCATTCAATAAATTATAATGTTACTGAAAAAAATACACTTGTTTGAACCTTCACCAAGTAAAAACAAATAAAATAGATTAATTAATTGGGTACAGATGTTTTCAAGCCTTCATTTCTGCCAATTATGTTGATTTTCTGCTAAACAAGACATTTTAAATGTTTTAAAAACAGAAAGTTTAGTTTAGAAACTACAAGGTTAATCTAAAAGTCATAGCTTTGTCCTAAATTATCTCTTCAGGGCCACAAAAAAATTCATCTATTGGTCACACAATGGCCCACGCTCCCCACTTTGAACACCCTTGCTGTAAAATCCTGACACCTTCTCAGAGGTTAATCTAAAAGTCACAGTTTTAAAGAACATAAATGTGGGCTAATTTGTACTAAAACCTTATTAAGGTGAAGAGTTAAAGCAGTATTTACACAGATTAATGAACTGGAATTTCAAACATAAAATAGTTGCGTTACAGCAGTGTTGAAATGTTTTCCCGGTGATGGGCCCACATGATGATTAGTTCATAACACCTGGAATGTGACACCTGAGACGTTTTTAAGGCTTTGACGTCATCAGGTAAAGAAAACCGGACAGTTTGGTGCCATGATGCCAAACGAGGAGGGGCTGCGTTCCTTCCTAGCTACGCTCTGGTTTTACCTTTCAATTAGTCACTTAATGCTGGATGTTTACCAAATTACGTCATCTGGATTTACAACCAGCAGCGCTGCAATTAAAACAAAAAATATATTTAAACAATTCGATCTGTTGTTTTAGAGGTGACCTATTGATTATGTTTACAGGAAAATTTGATCCAAGTTGAAGACGATTATATTTCCTGAGATCGGTGTTTAAAACTGGGTCATGTTTCTGTTGTTACCAGAAAGACTCAGGAAAAAAAGTCTAATTTTAAAAACACTGAAACATCTTGGAAATGTTAACATTACTGCCAAAAGAAAAAGAAAACAATCTATTTCGGTTAATCCCACACAATCAGCATCTTAAATGTTTCTCATTTTTTGTTTTTCTGGTAAAGAAGGAAACAAACAGTTATGTGGAGCTGGAAACCTTATTGACTGGATTCTGAAGATGTTTTGATTTACGAAACTTCTCGTAAAATTGCCCAACGTGAACTTCCTTCTTCGTAAATCCAGGTTTTGTTTTGAAAATAATCCGTGTTTGTTCAGTTTACGGGAAGAAGGCGGAGAAAACTAATAAAGGAGAAAGATAATTTTAGAGCTAAATGGGATTCATTTATTGCATTTTAATTAATTGCCACTATTTTGACCAACTGCTGCTGTTTTTAATATAAACAAAGCTTCATGTGAATCACTTGAATAAATGTGACATAACAGTTTTTTACTTTGGGATCCATAAAGTATTTTTGAATTTGAAAATGTTTTTGGTTTCTGCACCTTTAAGCAACTTTACTGAAAGTAAACAAAAACATGCATTAAAGTGACCAAAGATAAGAGAATTAAAGAAATAAAACATTATGGGATAATTATTAACCTTTTTAATACAGTTGAAGATGCAAATAAATGCACTTAATTTTGTTTTTGAACTAAATCAGACTTTTATCATGTAAATGAACAGAAAATAGAAATTTAAGCTAATGCATTGAAGTAAAGAATATTTAAACAAGACTCAAAATAAACAGATTTTTATTTTTTGTGGAACAAAAAGTAAAAAGGTTTAACCCTTTCATGCATAAATTATGATCCTTTGTGTCAGGATTTTTTTTTCTTCCAATTTTTTTATTTTCTTAAGGCATAAAAAAAGGTAGGGAAAAATTTGTAAAAACATTTTTTTTTTTTTAGGTGATCAATTGTAATTTTCTCCAAATACAAAGTTATTTGAAAAATCCATCAGTAGTATCGTTCTTTATCTGATATCACAATTTTGTTTTTACCGTCTACAGTGGAAGGAGGGACCGGGTCTGTCGGCCATATTGGATTTAACAAAAATAATTTCTTGCATCAGCAGCTGATGGCCAGTAGTTGATGGTGTATTTTATGATGCATTGGTGTCCACTTCAGTGGTCTGTGTGCATTTATGACATAAAAATCCACAAGAAGCACAAGAAAATGGCTTTTAGACAGCTGTCCACTGTAGTGACCGCTATGCATGAACAGTTTAACTTTAAAGCCTCTTCACTAAACAATAAACTCTTATTTATTTGTATATTGTTGAGTTTAAGACTTAGATTTGCTGCTTTTGTCGGGGAAGCTCATACATCTGTGTTATCTTCATTTAGGTTTATATTGTGATCCTTAACCCAACAGACTGGCTCTGTTTTTTGTTTGCTTTGCGGCTCTGAACTTCTTGTGGCCGAACCCGGCCCAGTTACGTTTGTTTAAAGAGCAAATAAAAGAAGAAAGGAGACAATAAGGCCTTTCATTGAGAGTAGGTCAGTTTGATTACTGCTGTGAGCTCTGGCTGTCACAGAGAAATAAGACGTAATTAACTAAACAACCTGTAGCGTTGTTAGTCTTTATAAAACCAGGCTGTACATAAATAAATAAGAGAGATTTGGTTAGATTTTTTAGCCGCTGTTTTGTTTTTGGTCTTGCCGTTTTGTGGCGAAGGGCTTGAGTGTTTGAACAGCCGGGTGGAGCCGCATATGGAGGTCAGATCGAATGTCACCCCTCCTGTTTAATGTTCCATCATGACAGAAAGTCCATGTAACGACTCCAAGCTTTTAACGACGCAGCCTTAACTCTCAGTCTCAGCTGGTTTTACGACCATTTTCACCCCCCATGAACTCACAGTGACCTTAAAGATGACCTATTATGCTTCCTTGAACATGTCAGGACAGGTTTATGGCCTACACAAAACACGTTCAATACACGTTTTGCTCAAAAACATTCTTATAAGATGAGATTTTAGTTTGTTTTAGTGCCTCTTGTCACTCTAAATCCAAATAAGCTGCTGCTGGCCACGCCCGCCCGACTCAACACTTACACTCGCACATGTAAATGGCTACAACCAGATGTGCACTTTTACAACCACAAATCTTTGAAAAGTAGAAGCAGAGCCTCCTGCACTAACAACAAGAATGCAACAGGCGGTTTCTGGATGGTAACTCAACAGTAAAATGCTTTTCTTTACCAGCAGCCATTATACAGCAATAAAATCAGCTGACTAAACATCCTGCAGCTCAGTTGGGGTTGCTAGGTAACGGGCTGGGTTGCTAGGAAACGGTGCAGAGCCCATCGGATGTTACTCAACTTATTGTCAAACAAATTAGCCTGGTAAAACCAGACCTCTGTATTCGGGCTAGTCACTTGGCTGTTGAGAAATGATTTCTTCCTGGAGGTGTCGAGTCTGTTGAAGCTTTACGGTTTACCAAATTGCTAGCGTTTAGTTGTGAAGTATGTAATGCACCAGTTTGACACTATGAAGCTAAGAAATTGACATCATTGTTCTGTTTGCTGATTGGTGCGGTTGAAATTCTGCCTAAGGAATCCCAGTGAATGGGAGAAAGTCCAGACTGGCTGTGAATCGAGTGGAAGTGCACAGAAAGGCAACGGTCAGGCTGCCAGAAAAACCGCTGGGTGGATTTTCCTAAGTAGTTGGGCTGGTTTTAGAAGCAGTTGAGACCCAAATAAAAGTATAAAAATGTTGAAAAAGTGAATTTTGCGTAATAGGTTGCCTTTAATGGCCCTATGACTCCGAGTGTAACCCACTAGTGGTGTAAATATCCCAACAACAGGAAGGTTCATTCTTCTAGGGCTGGGTGAGATGGCTTCAAAATAAAATCTCCTGATTTTTTCATACCAGATTCAAATTGCGATTAATTTTTTTATTTTTTTTATTTTGTTTTCTAGAAAAAAAAATTACAAATGATGACAAATATTTTCAAAATGCCATCTGTGAGTTGTACAACGGAGCATTAGGCCACACTATGAAAAGTTTTAATTACGAGAATGTAGTCATAATATTAGAGTAAAGATGCAATTTTACAAAAAGAATGTTTTAAAATTATGAGAAAAGTTATTTTAATGAAAAGAAAAAAACATCACCAGCTCATCCATGTTTCTTTGAAATAAACTGAGAATAGTTTGATGCTGCTGATGCGTTAAAAGACTAAATAAAACCAACATCAAAGCATAACTTCACAAAAAGCCTTTAACTTTGCAGTGGCGCTCTCCAGAGGGGGACCAACGGGGCCCACGGCCCTCCTGGAAAATCCTGGACTTTATTGTATTGATTGGATGAAACTTTTGACTCAAATTGAAGAAGTTGATGCAATCTCGACTTCCTTAGATGGGTTGCTTTAATCACTTAAGCTACTAATGAAGTCATACTGCATTGTTTTGTAATTTGTGTTCATTATATGTGTTCATTATTATGATTCAAACATGACTACACTGAAAAAAGCTAAATTTAATAAAAAATATTGATTTATTTTTGTTAAATACGACACTTAAATAACTTAATTGGATGAACTTAATTTGATAATTTGTAACTCAATGTTTTTAAGTTGGATCAACTGTTTTCCTTTTTCAGTGTCGATGACTGAATTGTATTAAAACAAAGTAAGGTGATTTAAACTCGATCACATGCTGCTTTTTGTAAACTAATACTAGTAATTAAGTATTGATACTGGAGAGTGTTTTCGGATTCATGGGTGGAGACGCTTCTGAGAACATTTCATTTCCGTCCTCGTTGCTGTGGTAAACTCTGCCTCTGGTTTTGTCTTTGGGGACAGTTTGATGTCGTGACTCATACTGGGAATCATCTCTCACTTTGAAATGGGATGTTTTGCCAACCACCAGACACACCTGCAACTGTCACATTACTTTTGTGAAGAATTAGTTCAGGCAGTTCCAAAACATCGTGAAACTCGCTGGTCAGTTTGCCACAAATATTGACAGACATATTTATGTTTGAAGGAAAGGAATTTGAAGAAAGAATGAGGAACCGGTTTTAGATTTGTTTGCGTAGCAGCAAAACTTCCAGCAGATTGTTTTTGAACATGCCGCTTATTTCTGAGACTAAATCTGTCATTAAATCTGTGAAGCATCCTAAGTTTGCATAGTGCATGTATGTTGGAATGAAGGATGTAAATGTTTTGGTTTTTCCCACATATTTATTGATCTCCAGACCATTTTGAGCTGAGAGTTCAAACCTTTGTACACAATCTATGAGCTCCTGCAAGTGCGCAAAGTATTAAAAATATACATAACTCCTACAAAGGCAGTTTGGCTGAATTTTAAAAATATTTACTACTCTGCAAGGGTCCATCAGGTACAACAGTGTAGAAACATAAAAAAAGAATAGTGAAGATCCACCAAAAAGTCAAAAAAAGAGAGAACATTTTTGAGGTTAAAAAGTTTAAATTTTGCTACAAAAACTGAAATTTTGAGGTTAATCAGAATTTTTCTAGAAAAAAAACTTGGAAATTTCAGAGTTTGAAAATAAAAAATTGCTAGAAAAAAAAACTATTTTAGATTAATCACAAGAATTATCTTTTTAAGAGTTTCAAACTTTTTGACTTTTGGAAATTTTCTGAATTTCAAATATAATAAAAATTTTAATTTTGACTCAGAAATCTCCACACGTTTTTCTAGAAAATTTTAGTTTTTCAAGCAAATCTTTGACTTTTCACTCTCGGAAATTAACTTTTTTTTTTTTTTAGAAATAAACAGATTTTTCACACTTTAACCTTTTTTTAATGTCTTAAAACATCAAAACCAGTAGATTAAATTCTGACCGAAAACATCATAAATCATGCATGAAAAAACCCAGTAAGTTTGGTTAAAACATGAAAACTTTGTGTGCTTGTGGATCTCTCTCGTCACACCGGTTCAGTTGGAGGCCAGAACGTTCAGAAACTCTTAAATCTCACGCCTCTAACTTTTCTTCCCATTAGTCATAAATTATTCTTCTTAGATTTGTTCTGATTCTGGGAACATTGATTTCATTCGTCGTATCTGATAATGGTGCGAATCAGAACAGCCTGAGATTGTGACGGAAAGTACTTCACCGCCTGAAAATTTAGTTGTCATCAAACACCGGATGCATCCAGTCGTAACAGCCTGCAGGTATTTTGTCAAAACGATCACATATTTTTGTCAAAGCATCTTTCCTGGAAGGAATGCATTAGTAGAAAAAAATGTGCTTTAGCTTGCTTCATTCGCAGGAAAACCCCTGTTTTATGTAAATATGCAGCAGCAGACGTCACGTAAAGGCTCTAAAACTTTTCCAGAGATAAGAAAGAAGTAAAAAAGCATCACCTTTAGTAAATAAGCCCTGACCTAAATGTAAAGAAAGTTTCCCTGTTTGTTCCTTCCGGGCCCTGTGTCTCCATATTTACCTACTCTGATTAGAAATTCTGATGAGTTAAGTGGAGGACAAACAAAATAATCTGATAAGATTATCTGATCAAAAGGTTGGTATGTTTATGTTTCAGAAATTTTCTTGATAAAATCATGAAAGGATATTCACAAATGTGATTAATTATATTTAATTAAACTTGATCTGAACTTTTCCAATATGTTTTTCAGATAATTAATAAATGTAAGTAAGTTGCAACATTTAATTAGTCATTTTCTTATTATTTTAAGTTCAAGTAAAAATAATTTTTACGCATCTGTTTGAAAATGATTGTGATTTGAAATGCGGGGCAGCAGCACCCTCTGGTGGTGGCAGAAGGAAGTGCAACATAACGGTAATCAGGGGAAACAAGCTTTATATTGCTCTTCAGAAATAAACTGGGGGAAATAGATGAAATAAAATAAAAATAATTTGAGCTTTAGCATGGTTAAAATTAGGCAGAAACTTAAAACAACTGATTTTACTGTTTTCAGACTAGTTTGATGTAATATTTTCTTTTATGACTCTTTCAGTTATATTCTGTTGTACATAAATAGTGTGAATAGTTACTTAAAATTAGTTGTTAAACTAGACGTGTTCTTCAACCTACTGGTTTTTAAACATGTCAGAATAAAATGTAACATTCTGGATGTAAAGGAGTAAATAAATAGCATTTGATGCTAAACTCAGGGAATTATGAAGAATTTAAAATGTTTTTGTTTGCTAAAGCAACTCAAGGGGGCGCCATATTAGAGGGGGCGCCAAAATAGTTCTGGAATAATTATTTCTAGTCTGCATTTTCTGTATTTGACAGCTGTTTGTGCATTAAAAAACCCAGAAACAACCAACCAGTCAGAGCGTCTTAGTGCTGTCAATCAATCTCATGTACATGCTGCTCAATGAGCTAATGGCAGAGAAACAAAACTGTTCACAATAGCCTCTGGGAAAGCATAGCCTAGCAGCACACACAAACAAAATTGACAGCGCTAAGACCCGCCTCCTGGCTCTGATTGGTTGTTTCTGATTCAGCTGTGTATTTCTTTAGTTGGCACTGGGAGCACTGGGAGAAGGCAGAGAAAGCTTCTCAAAGATTACCTGCCTCATACTACACTGTCATGACAAGGTGGCAGTTTTAACGAAAATGTAAAATAAATAAAAGTTACAAGTCTAGCTTTAATAATCAACACAAAGACGTACTTATCAAATCTCATCCTTTGGAGAATCCTCATTATTTTTCATATCTTTAAGACTTTAATTCAATGTCAGTGCTAATCTTTGGTTGGTAACTTTATGTTTCTTATAGGAACAAGTTGACTGGCAGGTTTCAGTTGTTTCAATTTTAATAATTTAATAACTTTAGTAAGTTGAACTATTAGATCTCATCTATATATTGAGTCAATTCTAAGCTTTCTGGCTCCGCCTAGTGGCCGTTTACTTTACTGCTCATAGACATTAAAAAAAACCCTCTTAACAAATTTTTTTTAATGTTTTATTTTTTCAGTAAGTAACCAGCATCATAGAAAACCCAAATATATATGTGTATATATACGTACATAAAAATATAGAATAAAACATTTAAAAAAAGCAGAAATCCCATTTGAAATGAAAAAGCAATGTCTGGTTCAAGTGCGCTGAGTGGAAGAAAGTTTGTAACAGTCACAAATTTCAACCTGTTGAAACTCCAGGTCAGTTTTTATAGCAAACGAATATAAAACAGCTGACAGTGAAAATAATATATATTTAAAAAAAAAAGCTAGTAGATGAAACTATAAGCAGCATTTTGTTTACAAATAAGCACTTAGATATTTGCAGTTTTACCCCGAAAGCAGCAGCAATATCAAACAGTAACAGACTCCATGTTTCCCACTCAAACATTAAAAGGTTTTGAAAACAATATTTTCAGAGAAAAGTGGAAAAAAGTTAAAAACTGAACAAACATAGTTGTGTCAGATCACAACTTTGTTATTGTAAAAAAAACCTACAAAGACCTGATAGGAGTTATTAAAAATGCTTCTGGTTTTATTTCTCTCTGAAGAAGATTCATAATGTAACCTCACTGGTGCCATTTCTTAAAACTGAAATTGAACCGTTGTTATATTATGAATTATTCTAAAAAATGATTTTACTAACAAAAACTAATTTTTAAAATTTAAAGAAAGCATTAAAAATCGTCAGTATTTCTACATTTTTCCATTATTTTGTAGCCTTTTCTCTGTCAGAGTGGACACATAATGTTTAAGTCAGTCAAAACAACAACACTGCCCTTAAAGCTGCAGTACGTAACTCTTATAAAAAATATTTATTATATTTGTTGAAACTGTCACCATGTCGAGACAGTAAAAAATTAAACGGATAATCTGAAAAAACATCAATTTCCTCTGCCTTCTTAAACAACCAATTAGAGCCAAGAGGCGGGTCTTAGCGCTGTCAATCAGGCTTGTGTACGCCCTGTAGTTAGCATAGCCACCAACGATGGCAGATAAATGGTTTTTCTGTAACGGTGAGTTATTTCTCCACCGTTTGCACATTTAATACGTTGACAAGATTGATTGACAGCGCTAAGACCCGCCTCCTGGCTCTGATTGGTGTTTTTTGTGCATTTCTTAAGACAGCAGTAGAAGTTCAGGGAAGAGGTGGAGGTTGTCAATCTTTTCACAGATCATCCATCTCATCCTACCAGGACATGGTGACAGTTTTAACAGACTTTTTTTTATTTTTAGATAAAAGTTACACGCTGCAGCTTTAATGTCAGTTTTTGTTTGATGGGGAACCTGAAGGTTCTCCATGTTGGACCAGGAACATCTGCAGAAGCTTCTCTCCATCTTAGACCTGCAGATTATCTGCAGGTCATCCTGTTTTCCCTCTTTTCTGTGATTGAGCCATGTTAGTTTGGCTTAGTGTGATCTTTTCTTCTAAACTCTGGTTTAGATGTTCAGGCCGTCGTGCCTCATGGCGTCGTATTTGGACCTCGATCCTTTCCGGCTGTGTTCGTGCTCCCTGTCACTTCCTCTCCTCCTCTGCCTCCTCTCCTCCTCCTCTTGCTGCTGGTCTCCAGCAGCTCTCTCGAAGCGCCTCCGGGCGCTCTCCACTCTGCTGCTCCGCTCTTCGTTCTCCCTAACATGGTGGCTCGTCTTCCTCTCCCTCAGAGACTCTTCGTCTCTGTGGCTTCGATGCGAGTCTTTTCTTCCGGTCTCCTCCTCTCCTCTCCTCCTCCAGCTCTCTCTTTGACTTCCTCTCTCCTCCCTCCTTTCTCGTGTCTCGTGTTTTTCTCCGTCTTTCTCGCCTCGGCTGCTGTGTCTCCTCGATGTCTCAGTTCTCCTCTGGGGTTTCTCCTCCCCTGCATGTTGGATCGTTGCTTCTTTCTGCTGATTTTCAGGCTTCGTTTTGATTTCTGGGGTTTTATTCGGTTCTTCTTTAGACTTTTCAGGCTTTTTCTCTGGTTTCTTTCCAGGCAACGTTTGGTTCCCAGTTTCTTTCTCTTTCTTGCTTTCCTTCTCAAATTGTTCTTTTAAAACATCTTTTTCTGTTTTCACACTCGTTTCATTTACCTTCTTCTTCTTCTCAGATTTGGATTCAGATATTTTCTCACCTTTGTCTTTTTCCTCCACATCTTTTTCCTTCTCGATCTTCTCTTCCTTTTTCTCTTTCTTCATTTTAAGAATGTCCAACACTGATTCTTTGCTCTTCTTTGGCTCCTCCTCTTCCTCCTTTTCTTCCACTTCATGTTCCTTCACACTCTTCTCTTCCTTTTTCTTTATTTTAAAAATGTCCAACACTGATTCTTTGCTCTTCTTTGGCTCCTCCTCTTCCTCCTTTTCTTCCACTTCATGTTCCTTCACACTCTTCTCTTCCTTTTTCTTTATTTTAAAAATGTCCAACACCGATTCTTTGCTCTTCTTTGGCTCCTCATCCTCCATTTTTTCTTCCAGTTCTCCAGTTTTCTCCACGCTCTTCTCCTTTTTCTCCTTCTTTATTTTAAAAATGCCCAACGCCGATTCTTTGATCTTCTTTGGCTCCTCGTCGCCCTTTTCCTCCTCCATTTCTCCTGTTTTCTCCACACTCTTCTCTTCCTTTTTCTCTTTCTTTATTTTAAAAATGTCCAACATCGATTCTTTGCTCTTCTTTGGTTCCTCCTCCTCTTCCTCCTCCTCTTCCTCTGTTTCTTTTTCCTTCATGCTCTTCTCCTCCTTTCTCTCCTTCTTTATTTTAAAGATATCCAACGCCGTCGTCTCTTTGCTCTTCTTCGGCTCCACCTCTTCTTCCTTCTCCTTTTTGTCCAGTTTCTCCTCCATGAAGTCGATCTCCTGCTCCAGCTCTGCCAGTTTCTTCGGGTCGGACTCAAACTCGTCTTCCACCTCCACCTCCACCTCCTCGATGTCCTCGTACTCCTCCACCTCGATGCCATCCATCGTCTTCTGCAGCTGCGTCTTCACCTTGTTCAGCTCCAGCAGGCCTTCCTGAAGGTCTTTGCACACCTGCCGGATCTTGGCGGCGAACTTGGTTTTGGCTCCCTTGTGGAGTTTGTGGGAGTCTTTGGCGAGGAAGAAGATGTCCAGGGCGAGGAAGAGGGCGGACATGACGCCCGTGGTGACGCTGACGGCCTGGACGGCCTTAGCGGCGCCGCCGGCGGCGCCCAGAACCTGAACGGTGCTGATGAGCTTATCGGTGTTGATCATCAGGGCTTTTCCCGCCCGGCCGCCCTCCTTCATCACGTGTTTAATGTTGTGGTTTAGAGCCTTTTTGGCGGCACTTTCAGAGTATTTCTCAAAATCCCACTCCTCCAGGGTGTTCATTCCCTCCTACAACGGGAAGCGACAAAACCAGACGATTATCAGCTGCACAGAACTGCGCAAACTGAAATGATGAAAATGAATTATCTTAATGGAAACACTCATGTTTTTTGATAAAAAGTTTGTGCGCTACACTGCAAAAACACAAAATCTTACCAAGTATTCTTGTCATTTTGTATTTCAGCAAAATATAGGAGATTGCTTTAACAATAATTCCTAAATATTCAGAGAAAATTATTAGTTCCACTGGCAGATTACTTCATTACAACAGGGGGAAAATGTGTTACAAGTTAAATAATCTACCAGTGGAACGTTTTCATCAGTTTCAAGGAATTATTGTTTCTTGCTGAAGAGTTACTTGTAAGTTAGTTTTGTCTGTTTGTTAGTTATTTGCATTAAAAAGTAGAGCAAAATAATCGGTAAGAGTTTTTGCAGTGTAGGATGAGGTGTGTTGTTTTCCCAGTCATCTAAATAGATTTATTGTGCAGAACTGTAATGGAAACACGTTTTTCACATCACACGAGTTTGTGACCAACAGCCAAATGTGACTACTGGCGAAAACCATGAAGAAGTACACCTGTCACAATAACCAATAAATCAATAAATCACATAAAACAAACTCAATCATTTCCTTTTGGATGATTTATAGTTTTTCTCTTTCTACCACCCTTTGTTCATCCAAAGTATAAGCAGTTTGTGGCTCCATCAACTGAATAAACACTAACCTCTCCTCTTATGATGAATTATTAACTTAATCTTATGTAACTGTTTACGTTTGTCGCTGCCATTTTAATGACTTATCACATCAACAATCATATTCAGATGTGAGTTTTAATTTAATTCCTTATTTAATCAACACACCACATTTGTGAAATTGTTTTTATTCAACATTAGCAGAATATCGACAAAGATTTGCTCACATTTGTAATAGAAACGCAGCTAATGATGTTCGATTTTACAGAAATACCAAACGTGGCTTTTAATGTGAGACTTGGACTGTTTCTAGCTTCCAAGTGAAAACATAATTCAGGTCATGACTTCCAGTTCAGCCAGAAGATCCAAAATATAAAACTCTGCATTTGCTTTGACCATTAAAATTTTTCTAATTTTGTTTACTTTTTATTGCTTTTTTGTCCAGAAATTCAATGAACGAACCGTACAGAGTGAATGTTTAAACTGGTCTCTATTCGTTTTTCTGGAGGTCTTTTAAGAGTTTTTAATAGACTTTTTGAGTTTTCCCACCACTTATTCAGGGGAATAGTTTCCGTTTTGTTGTTTTAAAACAATTTCCTCACCTGAACGAACTCCATGCACTTCCTGATGTCCTCGATCTCCTCCTGGTAGCCCTGGATCATCTTCTCCACCTTCTTGCGGTCCATGTTGGAGTGCACGGTGTCGGTGATGTTGGCCGTCGCCGACGTGATGCTGCCGGCCGTCGCCACGCCGATCCCCACCGCCGTGACGATGATCGACGCCCCGAAGGTGAACGGAGCCAGGATGAGGCCGGTGATGGTCGCCACGCTGCCCGCCACGCTGGCCACGCCCCCTCCCACAGCGGCCGTCACCGTCTTTTTGTGGAACTCGTCTGCGGCGTCGGCCATCAACAGCAGCTCCAGGATGCGTTGCTGCAAGGACGCCCCCCGCTGGTTGAAAAGGTGAACGAAAACACGGGCTGCCATGTAGACTCGATCGGCTGCCTGCTCCATTGCACTGCAGACAGAAAATAAAAATAAAATAAAACAAAAGAATCAGGATGAAAAAGAAAGGAGTTTCTACAGAATCAAAGACTGCAGATTTGACACATTGTTTTGTTATTTTGCCAATAAAATGAACATTTTGACTTAATTTAGCTTCTTAACAAAAATATTAATCTTATTTTTATGAGGCTGTTATTTGTTGCTGGAGAATTAAATTTATCTTTAAAAACAACAACAAAAATACCCCCAAATGTTTTCAGTTCACTTTGAATTGGACTGAATGAACTACTTTACAGATTTCAGTAAATAAACTGAATCTGTTTTTGAAGCATCTTCAGATATGACGGAGTATTTGGGCCATACTGAGAACTAATACAAAATAAAACTATGACAGTAGTCATAACAGTCATAACCTTTATTCTCTTGTTTTACTCCATTCTTATAATTTTAAGACTTTATATTCCCCTATTTTTTATTTTTTTTACTTTATTCTCATAATATTTTGTCTTTATTTTTGGTAATTTGTTTTACTTTATTCCTGTAATTTTGTGACTTTATTATTGTAATATCATGAGTTTATTCATGTATTTTTATTAATTTTTTAAATTTTAATATTGTGGCCCTAATACTCCGCTGTGTTCAGACATCTTTTGTAAATTAAAATTATGAATGGACGGAGAAATGCAACATTTTATAAAATGGGACAAGGAATAAAGTCTAGAAATTGAATCCCCAATAAATAAACCTTTTCCTCTGAAGTTCTTACATTTGTTCATCCTCCTCCTGGAAGTTTGAGGTCTCGCTCCACTCGGTCCAACCTGGAAACCAGCAGCACAAATCCATCAGTCAGAGAACAAGCAACAAACATGAACCAAATTTATGTTAAATTTAAATAACATAAATTTTGATATCAACCTTTCACTGAGTTCCACCACTCCATCAGTTCATTGTTCTCCTGAAATCACAGATCCTTCTGTTAATCTGGAGACAATCCGGCCAGTTATAAACACTCTGGGTTTAATCCCACCTGCTCCATCTGGGTCAGGCTTTCCTCAGTGGGATAAGCTGCCATCTCCACCGGCTCCACCACCACCGTGCTCTCCTGATAGACAAATAGTTCAAGCTTTTTTTGTTTTCTGGGGATTTTTTAAGTCAGAAAAACACACTAATATGTCTTATTCTCATAAAAGGAAAAGATTTTAGCTTTAATAATCCTTTAAAGAAAAGGCCTAGGATCTGAAGTTATATGTAAATATTATAATAAAGATAAGAAAATAATTTTTTATAAATAACTTATGGAAATGAAGTTATCCTGACCTGTGGCGTGTTCAGCTCCTCCATCTCAACGCTCTCCTCAATCACAGGTATTTCACTGGATTTCTGAATAGTTAAAAATAAAACAATGTTAAATAAATTAACCTGTTTTAAGTAACAGATTAAGTCAGGTTCGTATGTAAATCCCCCATTAAGCAGAAAATACCTCTGCAGACTTTCTGGGAAGAGTTTTCTTGACTCGGAAAGACACAACCTGTCAAACAAGAACAAAATAAAACTTTACATTTCGCCACTATAAGTAACTCCAAACACTGTTTATTATTCTGCAACTTATCAATGACAAAGTAAAAATAACTTGCTCTGCGTTTCTTCTTTATGGTTCTCTTGCGACTCAGTCCGCGTCCAGCAGGTGGCGCCACGTCTTCACCTTCCTGCAAACCAGCAAATAAAGAAAAACGTCATCAGGCAACTGGAACATAAAACTGCGTTTATTTAGACTTATATATGATTTTATCCAATATGAACTTGTTTTTGTTTTATTTTCTGCAATTAAAATCAAACTGGAGATTCTCAAATTTCAACATAATCAAAGTCAAAATCTAAATGTTTTATATAGATTAATTTTGCACAGAGATTTATTTCAGGTGTAAATTTATTTTATTTTGATCATTAAGGTTTATAGCTAATGAAAAAAAAAAAATACTGTCTAAGAGCAATAAAGGATTTTAATGCAAAAAAACTCTTAAATGTTTTTTATCTCTGTTTGCCACATTGTTTATACAACTTTTCCTACCACAGTTTTTCCTTCCACTCAACTTACCATTAATATAATTAGACAGAACGGATCATGAACAGCCATGTATTAATCTATGTGGAATGAATCTAATTATTTGAAACTAAAATAGTTTAATTTAAAGAACTAGTTTCAATCCTCACATTTACTTTGTTACCAGCAGAAGCAGGATATTTATATTTACATTTTGTTATAGAATCGGTTTGTTTTTACCTGCTGCTCCGTATTTCTAGGCGTTCGTCTGAACATCCCGGACAGCCCGGCTTTTTTCTCCTGTTTCATAAACATTATGAAGGTTTCATTTAAATTAAGAGGGAAGAAAGGACATGAAATCTGAGGGATTTACCTTGGCGGTGTCACAAAGATTATCTGTACTGCCTGACAGTTCTCGTTGAGCGCCGCGGTCGTCCTTTAGAAAGAAACGTTTCATCATTTTAATTACAATTCAAACAAAACGATACAATATGGACAAAACCTTGAGATTATACCCACATATTTGGACATTTTGAGTGAATTAACAAACATAAAATACAGTTTTCATCAAAATATTTGAACTCTGGTTTAAATGTTTGGATTTAAACTCATTTAGACCCTTAGATCTGAACAGACCAAGAAAATAAAGCTGTACGTTTTGCTCATGTTATCGGTTTAGCGATGCTACAGTGTTTAACTCCAGGTGCAGAAAAGACTAGAAGGATTGTTAATCGTTAAACCTCTAATCAAAGGTTTTAGGTTTTTGCTCTTACGTTCCCGGCCTCAGTCAGGCTGTCCCAGCTGGCCGACAGCTGCTTGGTCAGCGGATCCTGGAAAAGAGAAAAATCATTTCAACACTCAATTTCCACATCGCTTCAGCAGTTAAAGAGCTTTTATATAATATGCTGTAACTGATGTTTGCGCTGCAAAAAACACAAAATTACAGCAAATAATTTTACTTTAGTTTCTGGTGCAAATAATTTAGTAAACTCAAAATGAGACAAAACGAACTTACAAGTAACTTTTCACCAAATTATAGGAGATTTTTTAGACTTAATAACTTCTTAACATTGATGAAAAAGTTCTAGTTCTATTGGCAGATTATTTCACTTATAACAAGATATTTTCCCATGTTATAAATTATATAATCTGCCAATAGAAATTACATTTTTTCATTTACTTAAAACAAGCTCCTATATCTTGCTGAAAAGTTACTTGTAAGTTTGTTTTCTCTTATTTTA
Organism: Poecilia formosa; assembly: GCF_000485575.1. Lineage (NCBI taxonomy): Eukaryota > Metazoa > Chordata > Actinopteri > Cyprinodontiformes > Poeciliidae > Poecilia > Poecilia formosa. The sequence goes on from NW_006800147.1 coordinate 955,763, forward strand.
AGATTACTAAAATATTTGCTCTAGAAACTAAACCAAAATTACTTGCTAGAATTTTGTGTTTTTGCAGTGTGGATGGATGTTTTGAGTTTTATTACCTGCCAAAGTTGATGCTAACCATCGAAATATTATTAATTTATCAAAACTAAACAAACTGTTGTCATAAAATGAAAATCATTGCCTCTTCTAAAGCTTATTGAAACATCAACCGGACATAAATCTGACTTCAGATTGGCAGGATTTGTTTGACCGTTGAGCTTAAAGTAACATTTTCTGTCTGCTTTAAAGAAAAATAAACATGTTGGACAGCAGAGATGAACAGTTTAGATTTCAGGAATAAAATAAACACTTTTGATGCATTAAGTGGTTTCATCACCTCAGTAGCAACCGAGCGCGGAGACGGTTTGGGCGACCTTTTAAAGAACCCTGTAAGTCCTCCCGTTTTCTCCTGCAACAGATAATCCCATAAAAATAAAGTAAATATTTGAGATGAGAAACTAAATTAAGTCAAAATGTTCATTTCAATTAAATTTTCTTTTACTTTTGTTGGGTTTGCCTCCAGCAGATCTTCAGTGCTGCCAGACAACGTTGTGTTTTCGCCCGTCGCGTTTGACCCCTGAAGACACAACAGAGATTAAAACCTGGATAAAGAATAAAACAAAAATGTTCAGCAGAGTTTTTATTCTACCTCCTCTGCCGGCTTCGCACTTCTCTTAAACATGCCACTGAAAATATTTTTGTCCTAAAAATAGAAAAAACAACCGGATCTAGAAGTGTTAGAGAGGCGGTGGATACAAAGCGAAACTTATTTGATTTTCAAACTTTGGAGGAAAAACACATTGATTAGTTTTGAATGGATTAAAGAAGGAGTTCGTTTGGAGTGCAGAACCAACCGGACTGACCTCGTCTAGCAGGTTGTCAAAGCTTGAAGATCTTTTGAATATTCCAGCCAGGCCTCCTTTTTTCTCCTGGAGTCACACAAACAGGATTTTTATCTATTAATTTGATGAAAAATTGAAATTGGACTGAATATGAACCAATAATCAGTGGTCACTGTAGCTACATATTCAGGCTGCTGGAGGACAAACTGATGACTTTCTCCTACTACTCTCCAATTTCAACTATTTGCTATAACTTAAACTATGGCTGAAACAATTAATTGGATTAATTTGTCCCATATTCATGTTTATGTTCATAGGAGGTGAAAGAGCAACATTAACACATTAATTAATCCACCAATACGGCACTGAATTGTCTCAGGATATTAAATCAACTTTAGCAGCAGCTGGTCTGATCCACGTTACAATAATTTATTTATTTAGTATTTAAGGTAGCTTAAAGTTACTCATAATTTATGTCATAATTATGAGATTTAAGTCATAAATCTCATAAAACATATTGTAGAAAAACGCTCGTCTAAATGTACAAAACTCAAATAACACAAAAAACACTGCAAAACACAAAATCTTACCAAGTAATTTTTAAATTTTTAAACTTCAAAATAAGAAACTAACTTAAAAGTAACTTTTCAGCAAGAAATAGAGGCTTGTAATTCCTTAATATATTTGTTAAAAAAATACTAGTTCCTTTGGCAGATAAATTAACTTATAACATTGAAAAATGTCTTGTTATAAGAAAAATAATCTTTTTCATCAATATTAAGGAATTAATCACTTAAAACAAGCCTCCATTTTTAGCTAAAATGTTACTTATAATTTAGTTTGTCTTATTTCAAGTGTAATAAAATATTTGGGCTAAAAACTAGACCAAAATTAGTTGGTAACATTGTGTGTTTTTGCAGTGTATTAAACATATGTTACGTGTAAAGCTTAAAGAAAACTGCAATAATTTTTAGTTTTTGTCCAGAATGAAGAAGCGTTTTCAGCTCGTCTTTGTCGGCAGGTTTCAGCTCATGTTCTCGTTAAAAAACGAGCCGTTTCATGAAATGAATGGAAACCTTTGGGCCGGTCGGGTCGGTCAGGTTCTCACTGCTGGCGGATAATCGTCTGTCAGTGTCCAGGTCCTGCAGTCAGAAGCAGAAAACGGTGAAGAAAAACCCAGAATCAGGAGTTTTGTTTCATATGTGAGGAAGCTGCAGTACCTCTGTCTGTGCTTTAGCGCCCTCTGCTGCTGGCTTCGGTGTTTTCTTAAACATGTTGCTGAAAATGTTTTTCTCCTACAAATATGACACAGAAAGTCAGTAAATGTTGTGATATGAGGGGATTGAAGGTGCTGAGATCCAGACCTTGTTATTCTCAGCCAGGTCTTCACAGCTGGCTGTCAGCTCTCGCTGAGCCTCTCTGTCCTGAAGCAGAAAGTCGTTTAAAAGCTTTTATATACTTTTTATAATACTTTCTAAAACACTGGACAGCAACTGCTTACTGGAGTCTCAGTCTTTTCTCCTTTGGGCGTCTTTTTGAGGAGCCCACTGAACAAACCTCCACCTTTCTCCTGATGAAACGTCAGAATAAAAGCTTGAGGATAAACCAGGAGGACAGTTTGGTGTGTTTTCTGGGTTTTTCCTCACTGACCTGTTTGTTGTAAGATAAGTTCTCAGTGCTGTCCGAAACATCAGAGTCAGAAACAGCATCCTGGAAACAAAAACCAGAGACGTTCAGACCGACAGCCACGGTACCCTGGAGTGAATCAGTAAGAGTGGAAAAATGTTGATTTGATGGATTAACTGTAGAAGGAAAAAGCAAGGAAGAAAGGAAGACAGAAAGAAAGAAGGAAAGGAAGCAAAGAGAAAAACTGAGCCAAAAAGTAAGCAAGGAAGAAAAAAACAACTAAGAAACACACAAAAAAAGGGAAAACAAGAAACATTTATGAATTAAATTGTCAAAAGGAAACTCAACAGCAGTATACTAAAACAAAAACGTTTGAAGGTGAGGATTGGACCTCACCTCCTCCGACTGGACGGCTTTGGGAGGCTTCTTGAACATTCCCCCAAATATTCGACCTTTTTCCTGTAACAAGGTTTTAGTAAAAACAGCAAAACAACATCATTCATCGATAACTCAGCAGTAATTCAGAGTTTGAGTGTTTAACTGGGATAATGCCGATGAGGCAGATGGAATATTTGGGAAGGGAAATGGCGTTATAACGTTTAGCGTCATTGCTGGATTCTTATATAAAAATCGGTTCAAACAACAACAAAAAAGCCACCAACAATTTAGAATACTGTTTAAGAAAAAACAGAGAAATAACCCATTTAACAGAATGAAGCGGCTACATTCTACCTAGTTTATCGCTCCATGTGCAACATTAAGACCAAAAATGAAAACAAATCAAATCCAAAATGTCTCACCTTGACTGGGTTTTCATTTGGACCTTCACTGCTGGAAAGATCATCATCCTGCGTCTTTTTTTCCTGAGGAAAACAATAAAATGAGTTGAAAATCAATGGAGACATCAGGATTATTTTTACCTTGACCACAAAGCATAACACAGTGGGTACAACATATTCTGAAACATTACCAGCCATTATCAGCAGAATAGAAATGAAACGGATGAACAGAGGAGAAGCTGCTGACCTCTCTAATCTCTGCGTCGTCTCCGGAGGATTTCTTCAACTTCCCTTTTTCCTGGAAAACATACAAAATTCTTCCGTTTTAATTTCTAACTCCCTATAAGTTTTCCTCTAAATATGTTTAAAATCAAAAACAAAACCCAGTCCAGAAGAGAAACGCTGCCAAGCTGGACGGTACTTTTTGATCCTAAACAAAAAGGGTGGCTTGATGCAAAAGTACAAAACAAAGTACAAGTCTAAAAAAACATCATTAGCATAGAGTCTGTAGAAAGTAGCACAAAGCTCTAAATATTTGCTAAATTATTGTGACTAATTTCTTCTTTTATCTTGATTTCTAACCAACTCTCACGATCTTCGGCTTCTGTCACTAATATTTTCTGCATGATCATCAGAAGCAGAGAAAGTTCATCCAAGCAGCCAAATGTATAAAATATGAGCAAAGAGAGTCTGAATGCATCCTTTTGTAAATTCACCAGCTGTTATTACGACACCGTTTGGTTTGCATCAAAAGTATGGAAGAGATGATGAGAAATCTTAACTCTCTGGAAAAATAAAAGAATTTAAAACATTTTAATGAAATGATGAGCCATTCTGACCTTTTTGCTGGCAGCTTCAGACAGACTGTCGCTGCTTCCTGAAACGTCTCTGTGTGCTGCCAGATTCTCCTGCAACAAAACAGACAAGTTCAACGAAAATCCAGCAAAGCATTAAAATCCAGATCAACTGAATCAGAATGAGAAGAAACAACAGAGCAAATGTTCTCGACTTGCATGCTGACCAAATTATTAAATTAAATAAATAGAGATTAGGAGAAAACAGTAGCACTGTGGAGCTCGAGCTTCTTCACTTACCATAGATTAGGTGTTGAATAATTTTAAACAAACATCTGCAATATTTGAAAGATATTTAGAGCAGTAGTGACTTTTTCAAACTCAGTCCTTTTTCTAAACTGCTGAGCCGTTAATAACGTCAGAAACAATTACAACTGGTTTATAAAAGAAATTACGTTTGTTGTTAAACAGATGTGGCTTTACTTCTCTTCAGTTCAATATAATTGTTTTTGCGTCACTGATTTTTTTAAATCCAGGGTTTACGAGATATAATCGTGTGTTTACTAATGAAAAACTGTGATACAGTCTAAAGGTTCACTGGAAATTTGTTTCACGGAGTGGTGTTGTACTGTTCTGTTCCTGACAGCACAGACATGCTGTCATAACAGCACATCTGTTTCTGTGTGTTCCTATAAAACACAGCTGTTTAGTTTTTCTTTTCCCAACATTTATTTTTGTTTTTGTTGATATTTCTGTAATAATTTCTGTAATTAAAAAGTCTTGGGGTCACATAAAGCTGATCAGAATTTATTAAATCACAAACAAATATTAAGAGTTGGGTAGTAACTAGTTACATTTACTCAGTTACATTTACTTGAGTAACATTCTAGAAAAAAGTACTTTTAGGAGTATTTTTACTGTCGTACTTTACTCTTACTTGAGTAAAATGTTTGCGTACTTTGCCCAGCTCTGTCAAATATAACAGAAGAGAACGTGTTTTTGTGTGGATGGAGTTTTTTCTTTTTTGATAAATAATGCAGGGAACGTTACCTCTCCTGCTGGTTTCGGGTTTTTTCTGAGAAGGTCAAAAAAGCTGCTTTTCTCCTTCAGAGAAACAACAAAACAGTATCTTATAGTCAGAGTTTCCTGGAAACATTTTCCTCAGTCAACAGAGCGACACCCACACAGGTTCAGACCTGTTCTCATGTTTATCACATGACTCATCCTGTTTTATCTGTCAGATCTGCCATGAAAGACTCACCTTGTTCTCCGTCAGGCTGTCGCTGCTGGCAGAGAGTTCGCCGTGTAACGACTCGTCACCCTGAACCGAAGGACAGACGTTACAGAAAACCAGGAAGTTACCAGAACATGTTTACCTGTGCTGCTGTGATGTGCTGTGACAAAAACATCTTGAGTTTTAAAGCAAGTAGATAACGACGTTTCTGGACTCTCTTTGAACACATTTGAACAATAAAAACTAAAGCCGTGAACTGAAAACCTTTAAAATGTTGGTGTCTGAAAAACAAAAACGTCTTGCCTCCTCCAACTGCGACCCTTCAGATGGTTTTGGAGATCGTCTAAACATCCCACTGAACACATTTCCTTTCTCCTAATGAAAAAAAGTCACTTTTTTCAGATTTTATACCTTAAATGTAATTCAATATACAGGACATGGCTGGAAAAGATGAAAATGTCACTAAAATGTGTTTTTGGTTGTCATAAATTCATTAGACACCAATTTACAGGTCAAGGTTTGATAATTATGGTTCACAACTAATGAAACTCCAAACTTCCGCTTCTCAGTAACATCACATTATTACATGAAATTAAAACAAAACTTTGTATTTTTTAATTGAAAATGAGTCACAAACACACCTAAAACAGAAAAGCCACAAAAGGTTATTGCTTATCCAAGCATATGCTGCTGTAGCATATGTACGGACAAGGAACATACTCAGATAAATAATTCAGAAATAATTTAATTTTTATCAAAAATGATTAAGTGGTTGAAATCTAAAAATGTGTATTTGCTGAATGTCTGATTCTCTCTTCTGAAATGAATCAGAGAAGCGCCTGCAGTGATGTTGAATCCAAACTCTGAAGCGTTCTTACTTTGACGTTGCTGTTTTCAGACAGATTCTCGTTGCTCTTTGACAAGTCGGACTGCAGAAAGCAAATAAAATAATAAAAACAAACCACAGAGCTGGTTGATGATGAATCAGTCAATAAAATCCACTGAGAAAAACTAAACTTTTAAAAACAAAACAGTAGCAACATGAGATCAGGAGGTTTTATAATAAATGACCAAGAAGATCAGCATTGACTTAATTTACACGTTTGGTTTTAAGAATTTAAACAACAGAATATTTCCTTTACTTTAAAACTTGTAAGCAGACAGTTGCTCAAAGGTTTCACTGACATAGACTCCTTTTTTAGGAGATCGTCTACATCCAGATTTACCACGTTTGGCTTCTTCTGGTGCACAATTATGACACGTATGTCTCACATTAACGAAGTAAAAGTTCAGTAAAATGTGACATGAATGCAGACGCTTTGAAAACAAGCAAATATGTGTCCAATTTAGTACCACATCAGGCACAAATCAGTCCCGTAGTGGGGAAATTTATTGTTACAGCAGCATAGCAGCGTAACAAAATACAACAAAGTGAAAATAATAATATCTAAAAACAATATAAACAAATGTCTGCAAGTAAAAAAAAAAAGATAAAATAAAGTGATTTAGACAACAAAAAGTCCAGGATATGAGTTTTGTTTGGCTGCTTTGCAAATGCAGCTCATGTCTGAACCACTGATGTAATTTTATTTTCATTTGTTTTGTATAAAACTGAGTCAAACCTCTAGGACTGGTTCTTGTTTTATAACATTTACGTTTCCTGTTTTGATTTTTTTTTTCCAGGTGATTTTTATCTGTCTTCATTAAATTAAATTAATTAGAATTTATTAAAACATAATAAGATTCCTACCTGGTCTGTTTCTGCTGGCTTCGGTGATTTCCTGAATATCCCGCTGAAAATTCCTCCTTTTTCCTAAATCACAGTAAATGCATAATAATATTAACTCTGCCTGCTGCTGATGCAGTTTGTCCACATCAACCTGCTCACCTTGGTGTCAGACAGACTGTCGCTGCTGGCAGACAAATCCATGTGATCACTCAGATTCTCCTACAGCAACACAGGAACACACTTAGATAAATAATTTAAAAGCTTTTTCACAAATAGATACGTTATTTGCTTAATCAAAACCTAAGGTAAACTTTTATTTACCTGTGCGGACGTCTCATCAGCTGGTTTGGTCGATTTCTTTAAGATGCCAGAAAAGAAACCACCTTTTTCCTGTAAAGAAACAGGATTTTTAAGAAACTAACAGATTTACCATTTCATTTTCCAAACAAAGTAAAACAAGCTGAAATGCTAATATATATATATATATATATATATATATATATATATATATATATATATATATATATATATATATAGGTTGTTGAATTAGTCAAATTTTTGCAAATAAAACAAGCAAAAATTCTGATTGAAACATATTAAACACGATTGTTTTCTGTCTTCACTTCAGAATAAAATCATACTCAACTTTATATAACCTTCTGAACTCGTTAAAAAGTGTCAGGAATGTGGAAGATTTCTTTCAGAGGGAGGAGATAATAAAGCTGTCAGACTGTCAGGACTGAACATTTCCCTGCTGCCTTCTGCATGTTTAAAACATTAGATAAACCACCGTGTGTCTTAATCGTAGTCGTCACATTTTAGCACATTCCCACAGTGATCCTTCCTCAAACACATGTTGGGGCTCCTTGTATTTTACCAATAAATACCTCTGGGCTTTTTTCATGAATTAACTTAATGAAGCGATAAAATGCTTTATAAAACATCTTGCTACAGTAATTGAACTTGTGCTTACGTGGGATGGTTCAGATGTTTTCTCCTCTTCCTCTTTCTCCACATCTTCAGAATCACTTTCTGCTTTGCTGACCTGAGGATGAATAAAATAGTTTATAAGAAGGAGAAACAAAACTGGGAAGATGTAACTTTTTACATTACTTATAATGTGATGTATATTCTTAAACTTAAAGAAATAGACTTCACAGTGAAATGTTTGAGTAAATGTTGTCATTATAATGCTAATCAGGCTATATTTTGGCATTCATTACCCATTTTTGTCTCTGAGTTTTGCTGTTACCTTCAGGGTAGGAGAGGATTTCTCCTTGGGTGTTTTGCGAAACATTCCAGCGAGAAGGCCTCCTTTCTCCTGATAACACAGAGAATAAAAAGTTTAAAACCCACATAAGACGAACAATTATATTTAATGTTTCTGCACAAAACAATTTGAGGATAATGTCAGTATTTGTGTTCTTTAAAAAAAGAAGAAGTGGGATCTGCATCTCTTTACAGTCATGTGTTTTTAAAAAGACATTCCTTTCCCTTCATTTGTCATGATTGTGACATGAAGACTGTGAAAGAGCGGAAGCAGAACTGGTCTGTGTTGGATTGTACCTGTTTGTGTTCTGCATTGTGTTGCTCTTTGCTTTGGTCTCCCAGTTGTTCCTTCTCTGAACTGGTTTCTTCTGCACTGGGCTCGGGACTGGGCTCTCTGCTGGCCTGAGAAGTGACAACACACCAGTCACATCTCACCATTAACACCAGTTAAACGTAACCAGTAGACATGAAACAAAACAAAAACAGGAGAGAAAAGACAATGCAAATTAACTTACCTTTACTTTCTTACAAATGAGACATTTGAATTTATCCCAATGTTTATTAGAAAATTAATAATTATATCTAAAAAAAAACCACTACATTCTTCAGCTTAACACACACTGGAAGTGTGATATTTATGAAACAAATATATTACTTACTAAACCAAAATAAATTAAATATACAATAAAAGGTCACTAGCAAATGTCTTTTATATATAAATATATTTGAACCCCAAAACTCATCTTTCCACTTGAAATTACTTTTTTACACCAAAAGTAGCACTAAAATAAAGCAGAAAAAAAGCAGCAGCGCAGAAGAAAGCCAGGATGCAGCAGAATTTGCGTGAATGTTTTATTCAGTAACACCAATGTTCCTGACTAGTACAAGTTCGAAATGGATTGATCAGATGCCACCAGTCTGCATCGTTTTGTAGAAAATAATAGAGGGCGTGCTTTTTCTATATTTATAAATAAATTATGTGACGTGGGATTACAGTTAATTCTACCCCAAAGTGGTGAATTCAACATCAGTTGCACCAAATTAGTTTAGAGTTTATTTTTGCACCATATTGTTTTGTTTTTATGCTGTTTTCTGCACAATAAGTTAAGATAAACACGTAATAAAAATCATTTAAAAGTAACTGCCATAACGTCAGCATGGGCTACTGCCACCCAAAACCCCCCTCTTGCTGACGCCTCTGCTCAATGACTCAGTCAGGTTCCTCAGACATTATTTGACTTAATTACTTTGAAAACAAATGTACATGTGTCAACATGATCATATGACTGAAATAAAAGGACAATATTTACGTAAATATCACAAATCTTTTTGGGATTTTCAAATAGGGTAAACCATTTAGAGAGAAACTATGAGAATCACCAACTGTGAAAAAAGTATTTCCAAATAATTTGAATCTTTTAAGACTGAAATGTTAACCTAATAAAACTGCAAACAAAGCATCATCACAATGATTCAGTTGAGCTCTGCAGTCATGAAATGATGAAAAATTATTTTAATTATCTAGAAATTCAACATTTTTACTTTGTGCTATACAGTTTTTATTTTTTATTTGCTTTTTTTAACCTTGTAAATATCCCTCAGACGATTTGTACTGTGACGATTGGATTGGAGTCGGTCCTGGGATTCCTCCCCAATAAATCAGTTTTATGATGCCGGACTTGAACCTCAACTGGATAACGGCTCCTTGTTGTACCTCCTAATGTTTTAAAATTCCCATCACCAGTTAACCTTTGTTGAATTCAGATTGTTCTCGTTTTATTCCAGCAGCGTTAAAGTGTCAGCTGTTCCCTCCACCATCACTAAAAAACATTTAGCATTTTTCCACCACCAGCAGAAACCCCAGATGCTGCATCGTACCTTTGGTGACTTGAACTGCAGCCCTTTCATTACTCCTTTCAGAACGCCCTGCTGGCCACAGTCACACGTCACAAACAGACTGACAACACACACATTAACGAACACACACACACACACATACCGGTTTGTTGCTGGGAGCATGTTTGATTGGGACGTCATCTGATTTTTCCTCTTGGTCGTCAGTCGCGTAGCTCTGAGGAGAGAAAAATACCAGAAAAATACCAGAACATCAACTTGTTGAAACTTCTGTTTGGTAGAAGTGGTTAAAATGGCAGGGAGTAAAAATTATAATTTTTTTCTGTAGCACAATTAATCTTTGAGTTTAAAAAAGCATCAGACACCTGTTGTACCTGCATATGGTAGAAAGTTTGTAAATAATGACATTTTGCAACTTTTTATGAATTACATTGTTTTGTGACTGGAAACAAACATAGTTCAAGTCTGAATTAGGACTTTGCTGCATAATAATGTCCTGCTACTTATTGTAATAAATTATAATGTTCTGAGATCATTTTTAAGTAATATAATGGCAAAATAGCACAAGAACATATTCTCAAAGATTAATAAACTTTAATTTCTAATGAGTATTTAACCCTGAGACTGGAAGACAATTTAAATATACAAAATAAATAAACAAAACAACAAATAAAATGGACACTGAAGTCTCTGTAAACAAAACTGCTCTTCAAAACATGGTCTAGTTGAAACCACTGAACTAGACTGAAAACTTTTGTCATCTTGTCTTTGATAGAAAGAAAGAAAGACATGAGAAAAACACAATCATGCAAATGGAAATTACTGAGCTTGTTTATTAAATTAGTAAATTTTCAAGAGGTTATTGCGTCAGGTCAGTCTCTGTAACTGGACAGGTTATTACAACATACCCTGAAACTGCTGACTCAGAGCCTCTGGATGTCTGAATGCACAGCTATGTCACATTCATGTGCACATAGCGACACACCCACACCTGTTTGTCCTTCTGGTCTGATGCCTGAAACTGGTTTCCCATGACGGTCAAGTTTCCACCAGCAGAAAGCTCTGGGTTACAGCAACGTGGAAATATTTTAAACCGCCTCTCAATGATTTTCAAACTGGAGCAGATCCGAGTCATCAGCGGTAGCGATTTTTGATATGGGCAGTTGCCCAGGGCGACATTAGAGCAGGTGATGGATGGGGTGGGGAGATATTCCACAGTCACCTGATAAATTATTTATTTTTTTAAGCATATTTATTTGTTGGTTGGGTTTTGAAAACCTTTTTAATGCGTGAAGTTAATAATGTGTGGGCTGGGAATACGGAGGTAATTTTACATGCTTTGTGCAGGATTGAACTACATTTTGATCCAACCCAGAATTTTAAAGATTTCCTGTATTTTGATTGGTTAGGAGGCAGCAGAAGGAGGGGCTTTTCCAGGGCAACGTTCATGCAAAAATCACCACTGGTCATGAATGGTTTTATTTAGACTTTAGATGCTTTTTCAACATATGTGAAATACTTTCTGAAATACTTACTTATGTGAAATACTTATTTTACTCCAAAGTAAAAGAAAATACTGTGGAGGAATTTATAAAGTTTAAAAGATATGTTCAAGAAGTACAAAAATGCCTGAAAGCCAGGAAAGGTAAACATACAGAACTAGGGTTATATTAAAATGAGGCTCGGGGGCCACTTGCAGTCCTTTGAAAGTTTGTTTTTGGCCCCTGACCATAAATCAGAAATATGAGTAATTACTGCCTGAAAGCAAAAACCCAGATGGACATTTTTTTATTATAGTTTTTTCAGAGAGATTTTCAAGCAGACAAAAAAAGTATCTTTTATAAGCCAGGTTTCTGCTTTTCCACTTAAATTTATTGTAAGCAGAACCTCAGCTAACCTCGGACCAATAAAGAAAGAGCTGACCCACTTAGCCTAAAAAGAACAATTTACTTCTAAATTTTGAAATTACAATACTGTCTTTTAATAATCCAATTGTGCAATACCCTTACTAATGTTTTTCCATCAACAAAATTCATTTTCTAAAACAAAAGGACTTTGTTGCTTAAAATCTTGCATGTGCAGTATTGAGCAGATTTCTTTTATTTCTTAAAAGTTAATTTTAGTGCTTTCATCTAGACAATTTTTCACACAACATAATGATTATATAAATCAACGTCGTCTTTTTGATTCTCAGACAGGAAATCAGTGAGCTTTGCCTACTGTAAATGTTGGCATTTTCTCTTTTTGGCTGCGTCGAAACATTCCCGTCAGGCCGGACTGATTGCTCTACCAAAATAAGCACAGAAGAAGAAGACAGACGCAGACATTATGAATGCTGTTTGTAAAACAGGTGGGAGCTGGCGAAGTGCAGCTGCAGGTAAATACCCGCTTGAAATCCGCTTCATCTGCAGCAGCTTCTGGTTGGTCAGTTTCTCTGGAGGTCTGAGGGGAAAGATGACATTTTATTTAAAACATTAAAATAAACAAGGTGTATCATGGGATTTGATATAAATGCGGCTCTGTGCAGTAAAGCCGTACCTTTCTGGGTTCACCGGGCCTTGCTGCCGCTTTTGGTTCCTGCACAAACAAGAAGGGTAAATAAAACATAGAAGAAATGTGAAGCCTTGAGAAGCTCCTTCACCAAACCGCTGAATCATATTTATATAAATAAAAATCATCTAAATCTGAAGTGGTGAAGCTGGTTTTTAAGAATGAACCGACTGTTTTGTACCTTTTCTGCGAGTCTCGGGGAAGCAGCAGCAGTTTCAGACGGTTTTAGTTTGGTATGTTGTTGCTGGATGTTCCCATTCGGCTAATAAAATATAAAAAAACAAAGATAAAAAGAATCAGCTGGATATTGTTCAAGATTAATATTATTATTACAGTAAGACTACAGTTATGAAAGAAATCAGGACAGTCCATTAAATATTCACTTAGTTAATAAGAAATTTTATTCTCATATTGTATCTAACCTGTTTTGTTATGGTTGAAAAGGGACGTGAAGCAGGTAAATTTCTTTGACTAACTTTTTCTTAAATCAAAGATATAAACAAAAATCCGTTTTCCAACTGAGGACAGGGTTTCTGCAGGTTTCTACCAAATCAAATTTAATACTTTTAAAGACCTTTTAAAGAGCATTATGAATGAAATTTAAGAACTATATCTCCAAAGAAATGCATGAACTTCATCCAGCCACCTGGCAAAAAAAAATGCTAGTTAGCTAGTTAGCAACGGTATGTTAGCAGTGAGTTACAGAACGCAGTGAGGATGTCTACATGTGACTCAACCTTCTGCCTGATGGAAAAGTCCCACGAGAAAAAAGAAGTACGTAGTTTATACAATTAAATAATCCTACAAAGACAAAATTTAAGACCTGTGATTAAGATGTTTAAGACCAACTTACTTCTTTAAAAAGAATTTAAGACATTTTAATGCCAAATAAAAGACTTTATAAGGATCTGCGGGCACCGTGTACATGGTGAATTTTATGATACTGAGTGGAAAAGCATCATAAAATTCTGTTGCAGCAAAGCAAAGCCAAACCAAGACATGCCTACGTCCATGAGCTTCTTTTACCTGTTCTCTGTTCTGGTGTCTAAACTACAAAATTCTCATTTCTTTAACGATGAGAAGTTGATCTCTGTTTGAGACAAATAATTTCTCCTTGCCCACCTGTGACGATAGAGTAACTTGTGGGTTTTTGGAGACTTCACTTTCACTTCACGTTCATTTTAACTGTCAGGAGCACAAAAACGTATAAACGTCTGAGTTTTCAACAAGCAAACTTCCTTCAAAATGATCAGCAATAAGGTTCTCATAAAGCACATTTTATTTAAATCGGAATAAATGTTTGTCACCAAAAATTACAATTTGCATCACATTTAATAGAAAACTTTAAATGCTCTATTCTTCAGTGTTCACTCTTCATTTATATCCATATGTTTTTATAATTATTTAAACTGATAATAAATATCCAGGTCTAAATATTTAGCAGCATTCGATTAGTTTTACATGATTATACCTAGAATTAAACTCAATGAAATACATAAATATAGGACATTTTTAGACTATATCAGTGCGTCTCAACAGTTTTAACACAATATTCTCTTCTCTTTTTTTCAATATGTTATTTTATTTTAAAAATAAAAACGCCACCATCACCTGGTAGAATGCATTGTAAAATTAATACCTCGCTGTTTAAAGCTGCTGATTTTTTCATTCTGTACTGTGTGTGAATCAGCTCCTGTAGATAAAAAATAAATAAGTCAATTCATAATCCAAGTTGGAGAATTTTAAACATTTTAACTTTAATTCTAACTTTGTTAAGCATCTTTAAACCAAATCGCAACTCATTTTGTTCTTTTAAAAGCACTATTTACAAATCTAATCCTCTAAATGGTCATTATTTTGTAAGGAATTACACTTCTGTAGGAAGAGTTTAATCACTAATTTAAAAAAAAGAAGAGAAAAGAAAATACTTAAATATTTGTGAAAAAATTTAATATAATTTCACTTTTGTCACTGGTGGATCTGAAGTCTTTTGGCTGTTAAAAACACAGATTAAAGTGAGCAAATTTCATCAACTTACAAGGCAGAAGGATTACTTTTCCACACAGGGTCGGGTTGGTTTATGTTGCGTTTTTCCCTTTATAAATAAACCGTAATTTAAAAAACTTCCTGTAATGTTTACTGCGGTTGTCTTTATCTTATTTATCGTTACAATCTGAAACATTCGCATGAGACGAAAAGAAAAAACTCTCTTAAACTGTTGACTGTTTCACAGAGAAATTATAAAGAAATTACAGTCTTCATGACAAATCAAGCCTCTGGATTTTTATCTTATCAAGTTTAATTAATATTATGAGCAATAAGATTTAAAAAGTGGTGTCTGCTTAAAAGCCGGACTAACTTGTTACTGGCAAGTTGTCATCAGGAAGTAGGTCACTGTTACTAGTGGAACAAACCACTTCACAACAGAAACAGCAAGTCTTCTGACATGACTGCTTTTTTTAAAACAATCTATGTCAAAAACTTCCTGTTTTTATTGTTAAGAAAAATGTAAAAAGGAAAAAACAATCTCTAATGTGTTTGAGAATTACTGAGTTAACTATGAAAAACATGATGAATTGTGATTAAATATTTTAATAGATTGTCAGCTCTGTAAGTCGAGTTTAATTTTACAGAAGATGCTTTTCCCAGATGTGTCGGTTGAGTCCACTGCTCTTTTGCATAAAAACTGAAATCAGGACGTAACAACAAAATAAAACATGTATTGTTGTTGAAGTTAACATTCTTTTTTCTGAAGAAGAATTGAATTTGACAGGCAAGTTCATAAAACCCCCTCTTAGGCTTGATTAGTTTTAGATTCAACTCAATTAATACTTAATAACATTAATAAAGCAGAATTAAGATAAACACAAGCTTATATGAATGTTTTGTAGCTTTTAGTAAAACTTTGAACTCACAGCATCTTTGGGTCGAGGAGGCATCAACGGAGCTGGCTTCACATCTCTCTCTGCCTCGTTTCTTTTTACCTGAAAACAAAGTTTCAGCGTCTTAACATGCTGGAATTCATTTTAAAGCCCATTTATGGCACCTTAAAAACACAGGAATGACTTTATTACAAGTTAATGAAAGACTTGAGTTTATTGCACTACCTCTGTGGGCTTTGGAGGAGGTTTGGGCTGCGGGAAACAAAAAGGCACTGAATGAGTTTTGTCAGTTTGATTTAAAAGATTCCCAGGTCCCATCCCTCTGTCTTCAAACAAAAAGAGTCACAACCCAAAATATTTATACAGTTAAAGTTCATAAATTCATACTGTACACTATTGTAAGTGCATCTAATATTTTTTACCAATGTTCATATCAGATTTGTAAAAAGAGAAACTAAAAGCAGCTGAAAAGGAAAAAATAAATAAATTCAGAACAAAAACGATGGGAAAATTCATTTCAATTGAAGACGTTAGTTAATGTGTGGGTGAGATAAAACATCTAAGTCTCTTTCTGCATTTAAAAAAATGAAAAATCATTATGATGAAGCAGTAAGCCACTGGATAAACTGATGTTTTATTTTGTATTTTTTGTTATTTTTTATTTTAAATATGTTTAATTGTCTTCTGAGCTGAATTTTTATGTGAATATAGGTCAGATATACTTCATACTTCTTTCTGCTCCTTTTCATTCACTGTGCTTTTATTTGTTCCATGAACTATTCATATTTATTACTGAGTGAATGAAATGAAATGAAAAGCCAGCTACGGATAAACATTTAAAATAACGGTGAACTCTGTACACTAGAGGAACAACAGGACAAAAAGAGAAACGGTGTTCATGTTTTAAAGGGTGATCAGGTGCGCAGGGACATGCATGACTCTGGGAATGTGGAACATCCCTTCTCCACAAACAGCTGGAACCTGTCCGTTCGGTTTGGGTTATTTTAGTTTAGTCAGCCAGGATTTGTTTGTCTCACTCCCACATGAGGCCTGCGAGGCAATGGCATGTTTAGGAGGTTTGATGTGTGAGATATTTCATCTCTGCTCTGAAATGTGACACGTTATGAGTTAAACTGCCGAGCTGCTGGCAGAGACACAACAATCCACTTTAAGGTTCAGCAAACACATTAAAAACAGTAAAAACTCTGTCAATAAAACAACAAATGGAATCATTTATTTTAACATATACATGCAAATATTTAAAACATGAAAATTATTATTTTTTAATTTTCTTAAATCTACCAACAGATTAGAGTTTGTTTATAATTGATATTGTAAATACTAGCTAAGGTTTCATTTTATGCATGTATTTCATGCTTTTATGTGCAAATCTTTGTTTATAATTCACATTGTGGTAAGCAACACTTATTGTCTGGACTTATTGTAAAGAACAAGCTTACAATAATTTATTTAACTTATTTTTTGGAGAAAAAAAATATTACAAAAACTTCTTTTTTGGGAATAAAAAAAAATGTTATTCCTTCTTGGAAGGAAAATTGGCTGCTTATACTAATCAATTTGTAAAAAAAAAAATATGATCAATCTAAAAATTACTATTAGAAGCAGAGCTTAAATTAACATTTCCATAAAATCATGATGACATGTTGGAAGAAGGGTTATGATAATTTTGGGTTTTTCATTACAGTTGTTTAATTTTATTTCGTTGTGACTTTTGTCTAGTTCGTTTTAATTATTTTTTTAGAGTGTGTCTGCTAGTTTTTACAACTTATCAGTTAAAAACTGTTTAGTTTTAGTTTAGTTTTTATTAGTTATAGTAGTAATTTTAGTTTTTTCATACTTTGGTTAATGTTTAGGTGCAGAACTCAAAAAGGTCATAGTTTTGAGTTTATGTATACGACTGGGTAACAAATATCAACAGAACACATCAATTTTAAAAAATTATTTAATTATTGTTGAACTACAACTGATTCTGGCGTTTTTGATGCTGTCGCCATTTTGCGGACGAGTGTAAACGCTGCCAGCAGGATTACAGAGTGCTGTAATTTGCCAACAGCTGAACATAATCTAATTGTGTCACATCAGTTCAAAAGGCTGATAAATAGATTCATAAACATGCAAATGGAGGCTATGTATCTACAATTCAAGTATATTTTAGTAAGTTGTATGAACACATAACATAGTTTCAGTTAGTTATAGTTTTTCCCCATTAATTACCATTTTTATACATTTCCGGTAACAAAAACATTTCAGTTATTTTGTTTGTTTGTGTTAGCTATAATAACCTGACGCTGTTCGTTGAGCACAGCTTAACATTTTTATGTTGAATAGATATAATCTGATCATACTGATTGTGTTTTGTGTTTGCAGGTTTTCTCACCGGTTTTGGCTTCTTTTTGACCTCTGGCTTCATCATACAGGCCTCCATCCTGCCTGCAGGAGCGACACAAAGACAGTTCAGCAGGAAGCTTTTGGGTTTGTAGTGGTTTGTGAGTGAGAATTGTTCATATAAAGAGAAGAATATAAACGTTAAGAAACCAGTGACCTCTGCATACATTTACACTAATAAACCTGCATTAAAGCCATTATCATCAGGAATACTGTGGTCATTTTCATGCTAATTTGAATAATTATTTAACTTTTATTTCATGCATTACTGTAAGATATGAAAATTAATTAAAAACAACTCTGATGATAGACTAGTGTTTTAGCTGTTTTTTTTACCAGCTGAAATTTTGAGTGAAATGTGAACAGATTCAGTTTCCACAGCTAACTTGAAAAAAAAAATTGAATTGAAGAAAAAAATTACATTTTATTTTTTGGCTAAAAAACTCAGCTACATTCTGAAGAAAGAATAAATCTCCAGACTTAAAAGTTCATAATTTAAACTCCTTTTCACACTTTATAAAATACAAATATTCAATTCATGGCTCATATTTATTCAGTGAGCAGAAAAGCATGGGAAAAGAGAATTGATAAAAGAATGAAAGGAAAGAAAGAAAGGTTCAAGATCATAATGAATCTAAGACAAAAAAAATTATACAAGAAAGAAAATGAGGAAGAAAAGGCAGAAGAAATAAGATAAAAGAGGGGAAAAGGAGCGACACAAAAGATAGGAAGGGTGGAAAGATGAAAGTATGTACATGAGGAAAGAATTAAGGACATAAAGAATGGAAGAACAAATGGGAACAAGGTGGCAACAAAAAAAGAGGAAGAAATCAGAAAAAGAAGAAATGACAAATAAATAAAGAGGAAGCAAGAAGACAAGAAAGAACAAAACGACACAAAGGAATAAGATTCATGGGGAAGAAAGTGATGAAGGAAAATGAGGGAATACCACAAGGAAAAATAACTGAAAAATAACATTTGTTTCTGCGTGCTTCCTTTTCCAAACTGATCCTTTTTGTAATTTTCTCATGAACACTGGAACTGAAAGATATTTTAAATATCCAAAATAAATAAACAAAACAACAGAAACAACAAAAAAAATTAATCATGAAGTAAACAAAATTGTCCTTCAAGAAAAGGTCTAATTGAGACCAAAGAACCAGACTGAAGACTTTTATCGTGCAGTTTTTGGTACAAAGAGAGAAAAAAGAGAAACGATAAATAATGTAAATTACTGGGTTTGTTTTAGTTTATCGTGTGATTAATACATTTATTGCTTATTCCGACAGGCCTAGACAAGATCGCTCCTGCACAGCTTGTTTACTCTTCTCTAACCTCTGCTATTATCAATATATTTTCACTCAGTTTGTGATCAGTAAATGGATATCATATGTTTCAAACTGCTAAAAGCATCTTGAAACATTCAGGATCTCTCAGATCTTCTTGCTAAAGATTTTTGCCATGCAATTGGTGGACTGATTACGAGTTTAGATACACAAACAGTTGTCTGTTCCTGAAGTTTACCCACTGAGGAAGACCATTTCTGCCAAAATTTGCAACAGGATCTTGCATGTCTCTTTTAAATGCCTGTGGTGGAGAAGGCAGAACTGCATAATGGGGCAGCGTTATTCAAATAAGAGACCAAAAAGAAACTAAAATGCATTATCTTGCACAAACTAAAAAAACAAACATGTAGTATATCTCCCACCGGTCCACAACAACTGATGTGTCTGGATGGACGCTGTTCATTGAGCACAGCTTAACACCATTATTTTAGCAAACATTTTTTTATCTCTGAGATCCAACCTTCAGAACGATGGACTGCAAAAACAGAAAGTCTTACCACTGATTTTTTATCTAGTTTCTAGTAAATATCTTAGTACACTTGAAATAAGAGAAAACGATCTTACAAGTAAGATTATACGTACCTGTTTTAAGTTAATAATTCCTTAATTTTGATGAAAAAGTACTAGTCCCATTGGCAGATTATTTCACTTATAACATGGGAAAAATGTCTTGTTATAAGTAAAATAATCTGCCAATGGAATTAGTACTTTTTTTAATCAATATTGAGGAATTATTGACTTAAAACAAGCACCTATGTCTTGCTGAAAAGTAACTTCTAAGTTAGCTTTGTGCTAAGATATTTACACTAGAAACTAGACCAAAAACACTAAAAGATTTTGTGTTTTTGCAGAGTGCAATTGAGGTTAGGTTTGTACTTTGACTGGACCATTCCAGCACATGAACATAATTTGATCTGAACCATTCAATTATGGCTTTGGCTTCTGGATATTATCCTGTTGTTATCCTGTTGGAAACTGAACCTCTGTCCCAAGTTTTCTAAAAGGCAACCAAAAACTGTACTTAAATAGTAGCAGGACTACTTCAGCGTATTTTACTCAAGCAAAAGTAAAAAGAAGTCTTCCAAGAACTTATTCAAGTAACGGTTAAAAACAAAGTATTTGGTAAAAAAAAAAAAAAAAAAAAAAAAAAAAAAAGTAGCTGAGTAGTCATAACATCTGATTTTATATATAAAATTATGTTATCCAACAGTCAAAAGTTTAATATTGTATGTAAATTCTGATATTTTAAAGACCTACATTTTTTATAAAATAACAAAATACCAAATTCAAGCAGAATCGTTGTTTTCCAAATAAATTTCTTCATTATAAAACTTATGAAACTAATATTTATTATAGGTAATGTGTATATACTGTATGTCAGAAAAGATTAAATTACTTTCAGTGACAAAGTGTAGCGTTTAGTGTAAATATATGATTTCCAAATGGTACATCAAAACGAACAGACGGAAGATAACATTAGAACATAGATTGTGTTCAAACAGGAGGTCTCACTTCAACATAAATTGCAGATGTGTGTGTGTGTG